>NC_072771.1:37394621-37676669 GCF_022539595.1 Amphiprion ocellaris
GCCGTGAAAAACACTCCAGAAAGGTTTTCTTTGAAAAAAAAATCATCATGAATTTTGGCGCAAAAAAAATGCCTTACTATACGTCAAAAAAAAATGCGATTTTTCAACATTTTGTAAAAACGTGCCATATGATGAAATAATGTAAAGGAGGCCGTCAAATGCACTCCAGAAAGGTTTTCTTTGGAAAAAAAATCATGAATTTTGGCGCAAGAAAAAGCCATAGTATACTATGTCGAAAACTGTCATTTTTCAACATGTTGTAAAAACGTGCCATATGATGAAATAATGTAAAGGAGGCCGTGAAAACCACTATGGTAAGGTTTTGTTTGAAAAAAAAAATTGTCATGAATTGTGGCGCAAAAAAACCGCCTTACTATACTATGTCAAAAAAAATGCGATTTTTCAACATTTTGTAAAAACGTGCCATATGATGACATAATGTAAAGGAGGCCGTCAAATACACTCCAGAAAGGTTTTCTTTGAAAAAAAAATCATGAATTTTGGCACAAAAAAAAGCCATAGTATACTATGTCGAAAAATGTCATTTTTCAAGATGTCGTAAAAACGTGGCATATGGTAAAATAATGTAAAGGAGGCCGTGAAAAACACTCCAGAAAGGTTTTCTTTGGAAAAAAAAATCATCATGAGTCTTGGCGCAAAAAAAACGCCATAGTATACTGTCGAAAAAAAAGGTGATTTTTCAGCATGTTGTAAAAACGTGCCATATGATGAAATGATGTAAAGGAGGCCGTGAAAACCATTATGGCAAGGTTTTGTTTGAAAAAAAAAAAAATCATCATGAATTTTGGCGCAAAAAAACGCCATGGTATACTATGTCGAAAAAAATGCGATTTTTCAAACATGTTATAAAAACGTGCCATATGATGAAATAATGTAAAGTAGGCCGTGAAAAACACTCCAGAAAAGCTTTCTTTGAAAAAAAAAATCATCATGAATTTTGGTGCAAAAAAACGCCTTACTATACTATGTCGAAAAAAAATGTGATTTTTCAAACGTGTTGTAAAAACGTGCCATATGATGAAATAATGTAAAGTAGGCCGTGAAAAACACTCCAGAAAAGCTTTCTTTGAAAAAAAAATCATCATGAATTTTGGCGCAAAAAAACCGCCTTACTATACTATGTCAAAAAAAAAATGCGATTTTTCAACATTTTGTAAAAACGTGCCATATGATGAAATAATGTAAAGTAGGCCGTCAAATACACTCCAGAAAGGTTTTCTTTGAAAAAAAAATCATGAATTTTGGCGCAAAAAAATGCCATAGTATACTATGTCGAAAAATGTCATTTTTCAAGATGTCGTAAAAACGTGCCATATGGTAAAATAATGTAAAGGAGGCCGTGAAAAACACTCCAGAAAGGTTTTCTTTGAAAAAAAAATCATCATGAGTCTTGGTGCAAAAAAAACGGCATAGTATACTGTCGAAAAAAAATGTGATTTTTGAGCATGTTGTAAAAACGTGCCATATGATGAAATAATGTAAAGGAGGCCGTGAAAAACACTCCAGAAAGGTTTTCTTTGAAAAAAAAATCATGAATTTTGTCACAAAAAAACCGCCTTACTATACTATGTCAAAAAAAAATGCGATTTTTCAACATTTTGTAAAAACGTGCCATATGATGAAATAATGTAAAGGAGGCCGTCAAATACACTCCAGAAAGGTTTTCTTTGAAAAAAAAAATCATGAATTTTAGCGCAAAAAAAAGCCATAGTATACTATGTCGAAAAATGTCATTTTTCAAGATGTCGTAAAAACGTGGCATATGGTAAAATAATGTAAAGGAGGCCGTGAAAAACACTCCAGAAAGGTTTTCTTTGGAAAAAAAAATCATCATGAGTCTTGGCGCAAAAAAAACGCCATAGTATACTGTCGAAAAAAAATGTGATTTTTCAGCATGTTGTAAAAACGTGCCATATGATGAAATGATGTAAAGGAGGCCGTGAAAACCATTATGGCAAGGTTTTGTTTGAAAAAAAAAAAAATCATCATGAATTTTGGCGCAAAAAAACGCCATATGTCGAAAAAAAATGCGATTTTTCAAACATGTTATAAAAACGTGCCATATGATGAAATAATGTAAAGTAGGCCGTGAAAAACACTCCAGAAAAGCTTTCTTTGAAAAAAAAAATCATCATGAATTTTGGTGCAAAAAAACGCCTTACTATACTATGTCGAAAAAAAATGTGATTTTTCAAACGTGTTGTAAAAACGTGCCATATGATGAAATAATGTAAAGTAGGCCGTGAAAAACACTCCAGAAAAGCTTTCTTTGAAAAAAAAAATCATCATGAATTTTGGTGCAAAAAAACGCCTTACTATACTATGTCGAAAAAAAATGTGATTTTTCAAACGTGTTGTAAAAACGTGCCATATGATGAAATAATGTAAAGTAGGCCGTGAAAAACACTCCAGAAAAGCTTTCTTTGAAAAAACAATCATCATGAATTTTGGCGCAAAAAACCCGCCTTACTATACTATGTCAAAAAAAAATGCGATTTTTCAACATTTTGTAAAAACGTGCCATATGATGAAATAATGTAAAGGAGGCCGTCAAATACACTCCAGAAAGGTTTTCTTTGAAAAAAAAATCATGAATTTTGGCGCAAAAAAATGCCATAGTATACTATGTCGAAAAATGTCATTTTTCAAGATGTCGTAAAAACGTGCCATATGGTAAAATAATGTAAAGGAGGCCGTGAAAAACACTCCAGAAAGGTTTTCTTTGAAAAAAAAATCATCATGAGTCTTGGTGCAAAAAAAACGGCATAGTATACTGTCGAAAAAAAATGTGATTTTTCAGCATGTTGTAAAAACGTGCCATATGATGAAATAATGTAAAGGAGGCCGTGAAAAACACTCCAGAAAGGTTTTCTTTGAAAAAAAATCATGAATTTTGTCACAAAAAAAACACGCCTTACTATACTATGTCAAAAAAAATGCGATTTTTCAACATTTTGTAAAAACATGCCATATGATGAAATAATGTAAAGGAGGCCGTGAAAAACACTATGGTAAGGTTGTCTTCGAAAAAAAAATCATGACTGTTGGCGCAAAAAAAGCCATAGCATACTATGTCGAAAAAAAAAAAAGCGATTTTTCAGCATGTTGTAAAAACGTGCCATATGATGAAATAATGTAAAGTAGGCCATGAAAATCACTATGGTAAGGTTTTGTTTGAAAAAAAAAAATCATCATGAATTTTGGCGCAAAAAAAACGCCTTACTATACTATGTCAAAAAAAAATGCGATTTTTCAACATTTTGTAAAAACGTGCCATATGATGAAATAATGTAAAGGAGGCCGTCAAATACACTCCAGAAAGGTTTTCTTTAAAAAAAAAATCATGAATTTTGGCGCAAAAAAAAGCCATAGTATACCATGTCGAAAAATGTCATTTTTCAAGATGTCGTAAAAACTTGCCATATGGTAAAATAATGTAAAGGAGGCCGTGAAAAACACTCCAGAAAGGTTTTCTTTGAAAAAAAAAAATCATCATGAATTTGGGCGCAAAAAAACGCCATAGTATAGTATGTCGAAAAATGCGATTTTTCAAACATGTTGCAGAAACGTGCCATATGATGAAATAATGTAAAGGAGGCCATGAAAAACACTCCAGAAAGGTTTTCTTTGAAAAAAAAATCATCATGAGTCTTGGTGCAAAAAAAACGGCATAGTATACTGTCGAAAAAAAATTTGATTTTTCAGCATGTTGTAAAAACGTGCCATATGATGAAATAATGTAAAGGAGGCCGTGAAAAAACTCTCCAGAAAGGTTTTCTTTGAAAAAAAAATCATCATGAATTTTGGCGCAAAAAAACGCCTTACTATACTATGTCGGGAAAAAAAATTGATTTTTCAAACATGTTGTAAAAACATGCCATATGATAAAATAATGTAAAGGAGGCCGTGAAAAACACTCCAGAAAGGTTTTCCTTGAAAAAAAAAAATCATCATGAATTTTGGCGCAAAAAAACGCCATCGTATACTATGTCCAAAACTGTCATTTTTCAACATGTTGTAAAAACGTGCCATATGATGAAATAATGTAAAGGAGGCCGTGAAAACCACTATGGTAAGGTTTTGTTTGAAAAAAAAAAATCTTCATGAATTTTGGCACAAAACAACCGCCTTACTATACTATGTCAAAAAAAAAATGCGATTTTTCAACATTTTGTAAAAACGTGCCATATGATGAAATAATGTAAAGGAGACCATCAAATACACTCCAGAAAGGTTTTCTTTGGAAAAAAAAAAATCATCATGAATTTTGTCACAAAAAAACGCCTTACTATACTATGTCAAAAAAAAAGCGATTTTTCAACATTTTGTAAAAACGTGCCATATGATGAAATAATGTAAAGGAGGCCGTGAAAAACACTATGGTAAGGTTTTCTTCGAAAAAAAAATCATGACTGTTGGCGCAAAAAAAAGCCATAGTATACTATGTCGAAAAAAAAAATGCGATTTTTCAGCATGTTGTAAAAACGTGCCATATGATGAAATAATGTAAAGTAGGTCGTGAAAAACACTCTAGAAAGGTTTTCTTTGAAAAAAAAAATCCTCATGAATTTTGAAGGTTCAAACTAACAGAGAACTTCTCAAGAACTTTTAGGTTTTCAGTCCTCAGACTGTCTGAACGTTCAAACTAACAGAGAACTACTCAAGAACTTTTAGGTTTTCAGTCCTTGGACTGTCTGAAGGTTCAAACTAACAGAGAAGTACTGAGAACACAACAACAAATGAGACAATCTTCAACAAATTAATGAAACTGATGTCATTTAAAACTATCAGAGTCTGTTTTAGTGTCAAATTAAAGCTGATTACTGACAACTAGAACATTAACGTTATTGTTTTAATCACATTTAAGTTTCCTGAACGTTACATTAACGTCAACCAGCCACAGTTTTATGAACTTAATAAACCACATTACAGGAACACAACACACTTCAGCTGCTGACAGGAAACAACACAAACGTCGTTAGCTTGATGCTACATTTAGCTGCTAATCAGGACTGGTCAGCTAGCTCGGTTAGCATCGCTGATTCACATTAAAGCTAATATTCACTGGATGCTAACTCTCTTCTCTGGTCAACACATACAAATAGACTCCACCAACTCCTGGAGTTCACTGCTCACATTATATCTGACTCTGAAGTTGAACATAAAGTTCATTAAAACCGGCACCGATCAGTAAATTATCATTTATTACCGACAAGCTGTCGGAGTCCTTCAGTGTCTGTTGGTCCAATCAGCCGAAGAACTGAATTACTAAACTGAAAACTGATTAAAACAAGATAATGGACAGTAAAACTGTCTGTGGAAAATATGCTGCTACTCCACTGATAAATACCAACAAACTAAAACAAACTTGATGGAAGTGTTGCTTTTAGTGATTTTTTAATAAATAGCAAATATGAGGCTTTTATTTTTCTGGAAGTAAAAGGAAACATTGCTTATCTGTAGTTTCGCTAACTTAACTTTAGCTGCACTTTCACCATGTTCTGATAGATTTTTTTTTTTTATATTAAAATAGCTGCACTTCCTTTGTATATCTGGTCGTTTCTTATGTTGCTGCTGTTTCATTGCAATTAAATTTTAATAATATCACTTTAAATACAGATAATTGAAAAGAAAAAAACTGGCTCTGAAATACTCAATGGACTGATACGTCATCTAGTGTTAAACTGAAAAAGAAATTTAATAATATAAAATGTAACTGACTGAGCTGTATTAATTAAATTGAAATATTTCAAATTGAACGAAACGCATTGAAAGATTTCAGTCAATTCAACCTTAAATTCATTACCTAAGAAAACCATCCTTTAATGTCTTACCTTAATATGACCTACATTTTTTAAAAAAAATATAGGTGCAAAGTAAAAGTTTCACACTAAAGATGAATCTGATGAACATTTAATTGCATTAACTAAATAATTATGAGGAAACAGAAATCCGTTTCTAATATTTCTATCAAATATGTTTATGTCTATAAAATATACTGGACATCAATAAAAATGTCTGCATAGTGAAATATATGAAGTCCATCTGCATTTATACATCATATTGATGTTTAAATAACGGGAACTGCAGCCCACGTTCAGTCAAGTTAGCGGAATTACGGATAAACAACGTTTCCAGGTATGTCTTTCAAAATAAAAGCCGTGATTTGTTTTACGGAAAAATTACGTGATTTCAAAAATGTGATTTTAAAAATGTAAATCGAACTGTAATAAGCGTTAGCTAGCTGCTCCACCTGCTGTGAATATGTTTGTTCTCGTCGTTGTCAAGCCCAAACGAAAAATGAATCCATATTCTGGGTACATTACCGACAGCAGCGTCCCTGGAGTGACCGGAAAGGTTAGCCGATCTAGTGAAGTGCTAATGAGGTCTGCTCTGGCACGGATTATTACCGTCACACATGTAGCTTTGAAAATAAATCTTCTACAAGACACAGAGCTGTAGCTCCGTTTCAGTGTGAGCTCTAATGTTTCTCTGTGTGACTGTGTCTGACTTCCTCTAATAAAATCCTCCTGTTCACCGGGAGCTGCAGCTACCAGAGATATGAATATCTCTGTATGGGTCAGACTGAGAGCCGGAGAGCAGTGATTGGTCAGACTGAGAGCCGGGGAGCAGCGATTGGTCAGACTGAGAGCCGGAGAGCAGTGATTGGTCAGTCTGACTGCGAGCCGAGTCCTCTCTGTCCCGCCCACATTTACGTGCTTCTGCTGTTTACCTGCTGCTGCTAACAACGTTAGCGTCCAAAAGTGAAGATAAACTCTACAGGTAAGTCATTTTTGTAACTAGTTGTACTGTTCTCCACATCTGGACAACATCACATATAAAGCAGTGAAGTTACTGTAAGTTAACATCAGACTGTAACCTCTGATATTAACATGTTCTAACATCGTGTTTTAAAGTTGTTCTGTAAATCTGAGATTACGTTTCCTCATTTAGTGCTAACGCTGATGCTAAATCAGGTTAGTCAGTGTCATAAACTAGCTAACTGTAAGCTGTAGCTAAGTTTCCTGCAGATCACAACTGATCAATCATAACGGATCGATAACTGCTGTTTTAATGATCAGCAGATATAAATAAATCTACGTTAATGTTCCTCCACAGAACTGTTACTGATGAATGTTAATCTCTCAGTTCAGTTCTGAGTTAATATCTCTGTTCTTTGCTTCAGTTTTTTTCTCTACAACAGTGTATGGTGAGATAACTGTGGAGCTCATGTTAATGCTAATGATACATTAGAATAAAACAGAATAAACTTTATTGTCCATCTAAGGCAGTAAAATGGTCTTTAGCCTCAACCAGGAAAACAAACATTTACATAAGATTAAAAATTAGCATAAAATACAACACTCTATTGTGTTCCATTCATATCCTGATGTGTTCACTCTGATATTTAATGTTCCTGCAGTTGGACTGAAAGAACCCTGTAGATCTTTTCCTCACTGTTAGTGTCTTTTCCTTCCAGTCTTGGTCTGGATCATTGGGGGCATCTAGTCTGATGGACTGAGAGCTCCAGAGAACATGAACATCCAGCTGTGGTTGTCTGAAGAGTCTTTTCTCCTTCATCACTGTGAGGAAGAGCAGCACTGATGTCCTCCTCATCCTTCCAGTAATAACAATAATGCTGCAGATTCAGCACCTCTCTTCATAATACAACTTGTCTTGTGACTGTTCAGTGTTTACACTTCACTGTCAGCAACACATTATTTCATCCATTTACTTCATGTTTACACATCTTTACAGTTCACAATAGTTAAACAATGTAGTTTTTAAATGTGCAATAAAGGAAATAATGAAGCTCTTGACCTGAATGTGTTGATGTTTTAATGCTGCATATCTGCTATAAATAACATGGACTTTTTAGATTGTAGTTCTGCTACAACAGCAGAGATGAAGTTAAATGTGATAAATGGAATCCCTGAATACTAAGAACAGAGAATAATAAACAGCTGAAATAGTTGCTCTGTCCTTCTGTAAGTGAAAGTTAAACAGGAAGTGGTTCACTGAGGATGTCATCCATTCAGTCTCCTTCTTCACATCCAAATGAGGTTTTCCTTCTACTGGCTTCACTCAGAAGATCTTCACAGTGAACATGAGACACCTGAGATGAAGAAAGACGTCACAGTATCAGCATCAACAGCAGAGGTTCATTTTAAAGTATCCCTGGACAGATTTCCTATTTCATATAGTTTTCCAAGCACTGAAAGACAGAAAGGCCTGTAGTCACTTTAGCTTTAGAGGAGAGGATTTTATTATGCAGCTTATCTGTGCTGTAATTTAAATATAATAACTGTAGTGTTCATCATTACTTTGGACACATTCTGGGAAGTTATTTTTCTAATCTGCACTAAGATGTACTACAACATGTGAATCAGTAATTAAACGTTAACCATTATAGAGTAGATTTACTGTTTTCTCCAGTTTAACTTCAGACTCAGCAGATATTCAGGACTAATGACAACACAGAACCCTAATCTTACTGTTTTCATCACATTTAGGTTTTCTAAATGTTACATTAATGTGAACCAGCGTCTCCACAATTTTATTAACTAAATGCATGGCACACATTATATCTGACACTAAAGCTGCATGTAAAGTGCATTAAAAGCGGCACAGATACGAAAATAAACATTTACCGAACTATCAGAGTCCTTTCAGTGTCTGCTGGTAGAATCAGCCGAAGGTAGAAAACTGGTTAAAACAAGCCAACGGGCAGGAAAACTGTCTGTGAAAAAGGTTTTGCTGCTCCACCGATAAATAAACCAACAGTTATTATATCAGAATTAATCCAAACGAGGAGAGCAGAGTCTCTGCTGCTTCCTCCAGAGGACCTGTCAATCATTCCAGACCAGACTGTCAATCAAGTAGCCCCGCCCCCTGGCTTCGCAAAACTTTAACGCTCTGAAAAAAAATCCATATTGATTTATTTTAAGATCGGCCACCTGATCTCTCATTTTGACCATGAAAACTAACGAATATATATATATATATATATATATATATATATATATATATATATATATATATATATATATATATATATATATATATATATATATATATATATATGGACAGACACACACACGCGCACACACACACACACACACACACACACACACACACACACACAGTCTATGCACTCGACATTTGCTGATGACCACTTCCGGTCTCAGAAAATGAAAAAACTGACTTTCTTCGTTTCTGCCTCTTACTGATTTTACTTTTTTGTTATTCTAAATATAAAATGAAAATTAAAGCATTTTTAAAAATTCGTATATCCCTTTTTGATCAGGAAAAGGAAAAACACCTTGTATTTCAATTTTAAGTTTTGTATTTTCAAACGAAAACCAAATAAGCAGTCGTTTTTTGTTTTTCAATACCCGTTTCAGAACGGAAAATCCAATTGCCAAAATATACACGGACCGGTGGTACTCAGTTTTTGGCAGAGGATCTCTTTCTGGCACCAACACCTGAACAGAGCGTTGTAGTCCTATCCATATGGACTACAAATTAACGCACGAGCTTTGCGTCATTTTAGGTCATCGGTAGTGGACGAAGCATTGGCGCACAGGCTGTAGGAAGTTTATGCAAAGTACATACATGCAAACACAGCAGAAATCATGGCCTCTGACGATGCGTTTAAAGTAAGTCTGCTTGTTTTTTCAGTCATTTCTAGTCGAGTGTGGAGTAAATAGTCGATCCGTGCATGTTAAGGTGAGGTACACACATGTCATGGAGTCCTTCATTTGGTTTGTGTATTTTAGGTTTCTTCCCTGAAAGGTAAAGTGACCCTGATAACGGGTGCCAGCTCGGGCATCGGTGCAGGTACGAGCGTCCTGTTCGCTAAACTCGGAGCTCTGCTGGCGCTGAACGGCCGCGACGTGGAAAACCTGCAGAAAATAGCCAAACAGTGCACCGACTTTGGAGCTGCAGAGGTACACAAAAGTAGAGTTTTAACTTAGATTCAGAGTTTAACAGGTGTGCCGAAATGTTGACACTGTGCCAAAATGTAGTTAAATGCAGCTGTTTTTGTGTAACTTTGACTTAAGAAAGATATTAAGGTGAGACACTTTAAATTTGTGCTTTTTTGAACGGAGTTTGGTGTGAGCATCTGTCACGCTAAAAAATCTCCTTTTGATGATTACGTTAATAAGCATGTCTGACATTTAATTAATGTGAAATTATCATTTCTTCTCAAGAAAGAATGTGCAATACCATTAATATGTGCTATATAATCTCAATATCCAATTATGGAAAAACCAGCACTTTAATATTTAGTTTATTTTTATTTTTCTGCTGACATTTTTCATATGTTTACACTTTCCCATTTGCTGCTGTAACAATGCAAATTTCTCCACTGGGGATTAATAAGGGCTTATTGTATAATATGCAGGATTATAGGTAAATATATATAAAGTTTGTAACATCATTGCATTCAAATCTTCTGCAGTATGAATAATTTGCACATTTAAATGACTGTACAATATATATTTCTCTCTACAAATACAAGAATCTGAAATATCAGTATCTAATCACAGAAGAATATGTGCAACAACAATACAATCTGTGCAATACCAGTGTTTTTAATATTCAGATTTCCTGCTCATGGAAGATTCTGTGCTATATCATTATTTTCCACACTCAGAGGAATCTCAGTTTCTACATATGGAAGAATCTGCACAGTATCCACAGCACTAATGTATATTTCTTTTTTATTTTACTTCTCCACCAATGTCCCTAAATTTTCTGCAGTATCCCTTTTGAAAATGACCCCACTGTAGGATTAATAAAGGCTTATTTCATTTTATAGTATAAATAGTGGCCATTTTATTACCATTCAGACATTACTGCCTTTAATAAAGTGATTTTTTTATCCTGTTTGTTCAGTGTTGCTTGAATAACTTTATGACACCTGCACTGAATTACCTTTAAAGCCGCTGCTTAATTAAACATTGTGTTTACCGTGCAGCCGTTTCTTGTTCCTGGAGACCTGACCGACGAGGAGACGGTGAAGACGACGGTGGAGCAAACCATCGCTCGCTTCGGCCGCCTGGATGTTCTGGTCAACAGCGCTGGAATCCTGGCGATGGGCAGCATCGAGACAACAGACCTGGCTCAGTACGACAGAGTGATGAACATCAATGTCAGGTAAGGCGAGGTAAGGCAAGTTTATTTGTGGAGCACAAATCATACACAAGGCGATTCAAAGTGCATTACACTGGCAAAGAAATACATTCAGAAAAATGATTTAAAGGTAGACACGCATTAAAATCATAGAAATGAAGCATAAAAGTAGACATTAAGATTATTAAAGTGCATTGAAAGACGGGAAAATAGATTGAGCATCAAAGAGAAAGCTGCGGTAAATATGATTTTCAGGCCTGATTTAAAAGAGCCAAAAGTCTGAGCAGAACTCAGGTGTTGAGGAAGTTTGTTCCACAGGTGAGGAGCATAACAGCTGAATGCTGCTTCATTATTTTTGGTTCTGATTCTGGGAACTCACAGTAAACCCGTCCCTGATGACCTGAGGGCTCTGGATGCTTGATGTGGAGATGATAAGTCCAGGATGGCTTGTGGTCCAAGACCATTCAGTGCTTTGTAGACCAGGAGTAAGATTTTGAACTCTATCTTTTGACTAACAGGAAGCCAGTGTAGTGATTTGAGGACTGGTGTAATGTGGTCCAGTTTCCTGGTGTTAGTTAGGATTCTGGCAGCAGTGTTCTGGATCGACTGCAGCTGCTTGATCAGTTTCTTGTTAAGATCTGTAAAGACACCATTACAATAATCTGACCTACTGAATATAAATGCATGAACAAGTTTCTCTGTGTCTTCTCTAGACAGGAAACTCTTGATTATAGTGAGGTCTTTATGGCTGAGGAGGAGTGCTGGAGTCTATCCCAGCTGACTCAGGTGAAGGCAGGGGACACCCTGGACAGGTCACCAGTCTGTCGCAGGGCTACATGTACAGACAAATAATCACACTTGCATTCACACCTACATGCAATTTAAAGTAATCAATTAACCTCTGCATATTTTTGGACTGTGGGAGGAAACCAGAGTACCCGGAGAAAACCCACGGACAGGGAGAACATGCAAACTCCATGCAGAAAGATCCCAGGAGGGCCGGGATGCAAACCGGGGATCTTCTAGCTGCAAGGCCAAAGTGCTAACCACTATGTCACTGTGCAGCCCACACACACCTAGATCACCTAATTCTCAAAAAGGATTCTCTGGTATTAAGGACAGACCATCAATAACTGACAACCTATTGGGGGCGCCACAACTGAGATGTTAAATATACTCACTTATACATGTATTCACACAAAAGGGTCAACGCTTATCATATGAAAACATTTTCATTCAGGTATCTTGAGGTAAGAGAACAAGGGACTCCTTGCTCGTGTCCTATTTTCCATGCTAAACATTAGTCTAAATGTGAAGCACTATTTACCCCCTTACCGACAAGCTAACGTAACATGAAGCTAACATGCTAACATGAAATTGATGTTCTAGTTTCAAATAATATGGCGTCACTCTAGCACAAAATATAGACCTGCTGAATGTAGACCTGTGAGTATCAAATGACTAAAGATTTAATTTATTGTAATGACGGTGGTTGTCCAAATATTAAGATAAAACATTTCTAAGAATTGTAGCTCAATTGTGCGCACACGTTAGCTAGCTTCGTCTTATTTTTAACATCAGGCTAACCAATGGCAGTAGCAATATCTTTGCAGACTTATTTCAGCCAAACTAATAACCTTAACACACACGAAAAATAAGAACGCATTATCATACAGGTATAGGTGTGAACCCTCTTACCTTACTGTTTTTGAGATTAGACGCTGAAGTCTTGTAAGTTGATATCACCGTGCATCTGGACGCTGTCTCCTTTTCTCCCTCTGTACATAAAAAAACCCTCCAGGTGCGGCCACCGGCGCTCCTCCGTCTCTTCTTCGTCATTTTCACCGTTGACAATGTTGTCTTCTGTCTCCATTTTGGCTTCTTTGTCTTCAAATCTTCAGTCTATAAATCACTCTCTACACCGCTGTGCAGGCATGTTTCCTCCACAAACCTGCCTGCACCTGCTGCTGCGGAGTTGTCCTTTCCTTACGTCATAGATTAATTGGCGCGGTCGCGATCGGATCTTATTGGCTCCAAAGATGCAGATGAAAGGTTTGAATATCAATTCAAATTGTGGGTGTACTCAGTAGCGACTTTTGATTTTAAAAGGAGTGAAGTAGATAACAGGGTGTAAATTGTGCTCAAGTATGAGTAAAATTACACACTGAAAAAGTACTCTTAAAAGTACAAGTACCCAAAAATGTACTTAATTACAGTAACGTTAGTATTTGTAATTCGTTACTTCCACCCCTGGTGAACATGCCATGTTTAGTTAGCTCACCTCTGATTGGCTGAGAGTCAGCAGTAGAGAGAGCTGGGAACGGTGGCTAATTCTGGAGCTAAGTTATGGGGTTTTTCTAGTTATTCTGGCGTTGGCTACGGTCCACAGTAGCCTGTGTGAAGGTTCAATAAACCAGCAGAGAAGCAGATAAAGTCTCACTCATTCATCACAGAGGGTCGCTACAATATGTTGACCTGTTTTTACAACTTGACTGTTGTTCGTCGGTGTTTCTCCCTGTTCCCAGCGTTTTATTCTATCTAATTTCACTTCCATGGAGACGGCTTTCTCTTTCTTCGAAGCACTGCCATCAGAAGAGTCTGACTTACGCTGGGAGCCATAATGAAGGACAAAAAGTTAGTGAATGTAGCACAATCCAAGGTGGAGTACAACCAGAGAATGGAAACAAAGCTGTCTGATAGCGCCGCATATTCATCCAATCGCCAACTAGTTCAACGTAACCAGTTCTGACGTAACGCCGAAACCAAAGACCCCCTGCAATAAGAGAATAAATGCAGGGCCTAATAGAAAAGCAAAAGGATATATGTATGAATGCCTGACTAAAATGCGAACAAAAACAGTAACAAGTAATACTGGTAAGGATACTGACGTAGTAATGCAGTATTGCACATAAAAATGAAATATTACACATAATACTAACACTATTTCACATACTAATAAAAAAAGTAACATTAAATAAGGTATGGCAGGTGATGGTGACGGCTCATACAGTATTACTTTTTGGGAGTTGTTTGGCTAAAATGTTTGGATTGAAGAACAGGGGCAGGAGAAATGCAGTATAGTTCATGAATCTGATCTGTTCTTAGGACTGAGTAGAAGAATTAGACTGAATTATGAATAAATCCTACTTGTGCACCTTTTGCTATGGGATGCATTTAGTCGTATTAAAGATAAGATGAGATAGAACTTCATTAATCTTAAAAAAAATACAATAGCAATAGAAAAAATGCTGTTCCTAATTGAAAAGCAATAGGATAAAAGTATGACATGTAATTAAAATACATGTAAGTAAGCTAAAATAATACTAGAATAGAAAAGTAAGAAGTAATACTGGCGATGACGCTGACGTAGTTATTCAATATTGCACATGAAAGTGAAACATTTCATATGATACTGAGACTGATATTTCACACACTAATAAGAAATAATGCAAATTACACTGATATTATAGTTCAGATTTAAATCTGCAGTGTTTCAGCTGTTCTCCCTGCAGAAGTTGGAAGATTTATGCAGTTTAATGGTAGAAAAGACCTTAGAAATCAATCACATCAAAATGAAACAAGATCTAACAACTCAAAGCCTTTTATAGAATAATAATTAAAAAATCTGAATCTTCATACTTCAAAAAGCAAAATCACAATTTTACGAAAGAGAGAAAAGAACAGAGAGAAAAACAGATTTAATTTACACATTATACATGTATATTTCACCCCAGTTAAATGCTAACTTGTCATCTTCCCTCAGTTTCAATTAACCTTTACCATCATTCCTATATTTCTAACACCATTATCTCAGCTTGGGATCTGCTTCAGGTTCCTTTCTCATGCAGCTCACTGATACCTCAAATAGTAGATTATTTCTACCTGAAAATGTGTCATATTTTGTTGTTGTTTCACTAAAATAAATACTTGCTTCCATAGTGTAGAAAAAGCAATATTATCTTCCCATTTTCTTAAATTTTCCCTTTTCACTCCTAGTTTTTCCTTTTCCCCCTTCCCTTTATATTTAACCGCATTGATTCTGCACCAAGACCGGAGATAACCACCCGCAGTGTAACTCTGCCGTTATTTTACAAAATGAGGCCTGATTGTGTTGACATATAGATAAGCCCGGTTGAGGTCGCAGTATAAATGTTATTCTCTTTCTTCACAAGCTAAGTCAATCCATTCACTTACCGATGATACATCCTTCCTGAGCCTTTATCTGCTATTTGCGAGCCACTAATAACATTCTCTGTAGGTATTTATCTTGTTCTGCCCACTGGAGCGCTTCCAGGTCACAGAGATGCATTATTCTGATGTCAAATGTAATTTTCATCCTAAAAACTTCCTCCTGGAATCTGTAATCATTCCAGGTCTAGCAAGACCTGAATAACCAAGTCTAAAAAGTGTCATTGTGGCCAGAAAAATGACATTTTGAATATTATTAGAATTTTTCCATCCATCCATTATCTATACACCGCTTAATCCTCATTAGAGTAGGGGAGGCTGGAGTCTATCCCAGCTGACTTAGGGTGAAGGTAGGAGACACCCTGGTTAGGTCACCAGTTGCATAGCTACACATATGGCGCTTTTCTATTAGCACCTACTCGACTCGGCTCGGCTCGACTCGGTTTAGGTTGTTTTCCATTACAATTGAGCACCACCTCATCGTGGGTGGAGTCGTCATGGCACGGCGGCCCGGCCACTGAGTTAGCGCTGATGGCTAACTAGCTAGCCTATTGTCTGCATACAGGAGACGACGATGTTACTTTCAAAATATACTCGTTTAAAGTCAGCTCGCCTCCGATGGGATAAATAATGTAAAAGTTTCTTGAAGTCACAAAACACTCACAGGTTTTGGTGAAGGAGTCGCTCTCGTGTGTCGTCACTCCCTGTCCAATCAGTGGCGTCTGTAGACGTCACATTATCGGCTCCACTCAGCTCGCTGGGAACCCCGGACATAGTACCAGGTACTAGAAATAGTACCTGGTACTATGTCCTGATGGAAAACCTCACAAACCGAGTAGAGTCGAGCCAAGTAGGTGCTAATGGAATAGCGCTAATAGAGACAAACAATCATACTCGCATTCACACCTACAGACAATTTAGAGTTACCAATTAACCTCAGCATGTTTTTGGACTGTGGGAGGAAGCCGGAGTACCCAGAGAAAACCGACGCATGCACAGGGAGAACATGCAAACTCCATGCAGAAAGATCCCAGGAAGGCAGGGATGCAAACCAGGGATCTTCTAGCTGCAAGGTGACAGTGCAAACCACCAAGCCACTGTGCAGCCCTATTTGAATTCTTGTAAACAGCAAAATGTTTAACGTAGACCAGGGGTGTCAAACATGCAGCCCGCGGGCCAAAACCGGCCCTCCAGACGGTCCAATCCGGCCCGTGGGACGATTTTGTAAAGTGTAAAAATTACAGAGAAGACATTAATTGCAAATTATAAATTTGTAAAACCATAAATTTAAAATAATTTCTCGACCTTGACGAGTCGTTTTGATCATAAAGTGAAATGCTATATTGTTTATTGTTCTTTTGTCGTTTTGTGTCTCATTTTTGTAATATTTTGTCTTGTTTTTGTTGGGGGTTTTTTTGTCTAATTTTGTTATTTTGATCATAAAGTAAAATACTACATTATTCAGTTCCAGACTGAATGTTTTGTGCCTTTGTAGACAGTCTGTGATCTGTAAGTTGTAATGTGTAAATGATAAACCGAGGCATAATGTTGCTGAAACTGAACTTAATTTTCTTCAGAAATTTCAGGTTGTTCATAATGCTTTGTAAAAAAATAAAATAAATTAAAAAAAAAACTATTTCTTAAATGTGAACATTTTAGACTGTACCTTTTTGCTCTAAAACTATTTTCAGTTGTTGTTATTTATAGGTTATTATGTTAGGATTTTACTGGTCCGGCCCACTTGAGATCAAATTGGACTGAATGTGGCCCCTGAACTAAAATGAGTGTGACACCCCTGACATAGAGGGATAAATCATGACATTAAAGGAGCATTTTTTTACCATGTGTTGTTGAGTATTTGCTCTTTTATGTTCATAGTGTGTGCTTGCTCCACTAAATATCAATATAACCATTATTACACTGTATGGACACAGCATACCTGCATGCATGAATGTGTAGGAACATAATTGAAAGTCATTCTAATACAAATTGATTGTCTTTATGGACACTGCGCCCTTTTGAGAGTGGAATAGGATTTTTTTATAGTTCACATAAACTACTGTAGGACTGGACACTGCATTAGATCAATTTGTGCAGTAAACTAAGGCAAACATTCTCTCGAAACTGTAGGAAAAAAACAGAAAGCATGCTGTGCTCACCCACAGATTTCTGTAGAGAGGACACCAGCCCACGCTGCCGTAAATCCACAGGCATATTAGTCCAGTGGCAGCGCTCAGCAGCCAGCTAATCTAAATGTCACGGGATGGATGTGTGGTTGTTGGTGTGATGCTGCTGTTATCACACTGATGGCTCCAGTCACAGATGTTGGGATGTAATTGTCCCTGACAGCCTTGAGAAGACGAAAAATTGACGATGGTAGAAAGTCATAACTTTGTATTTAGCCTTGAAGTGTATTTCTTTTCCCTAACTTTTGATTTTCATATTGCAGGTCTGTTTATCACCTGACTCAACTTTGTGTCCCGCATCTGATCAAGACCAAAGGCTCCATTGTCAATGTATCCAGCGTCAACGGACAGAGATCAGTGAGTTTTATGCATCTGGACTCTATATTTCAACACCACCATCTATATGTAGTGGCATTTTTCAATACTCTGTATTAAGATGTGTGATTTTTCTCTCTGTAGTTCCCCGGAGTTTTGGCTTATTGCATGTCCAAGTCAGCCATCGACCAGTTTACACGATGTATAGCGCTTGGTGAGTTCAGCCTTTTGATCGTCATGCTGTATATACAGCTCTGTAAAAGTTCAAAATAGCACTTTAGCACAAAATATTAACCCCTGATTTTTATTTCAGAGCTGGCGTCAAAGCAAGTCAGGGTGAACTCGGTCTGGTACGTGAAATAAACATTTTATAGCTGCACAAGTTTACTTTTACGTTCACATTCCTCCCCTATCTTTTCTAGTTTATGTGCCATTTGATCTGATCGTGATTGATGACGTTCCTGTTGAAACGGAGCATTTCTCTTGTGCTGTTTTATATTACTGGCTTTATCCCTGCAGTCCTGGTGTGATAATCACAGACGTCCACAAGAGAGCAGGACTGGATGAGGAGCAGTACGCTCAGGTAACTGACACATAGTCCCATATGGCAGAAATCCATTTTTATTGTGTTTTGTGGTTGTTATAAAGCTGAAGGTGTAAAATAAAAGATGTTTAGATATGAACGTTTTTCATTCTGCCATTCTTGAAGCCCCGCCTACACGACTAGATAGCATCCCCAACTTTAAGTCAATAATAATCTTACTGAACTCTAGCTTAAACTTTGAATTTTAGAATCACATCAGGTTTTTTTTACTTTCTACAGCTGCCTATGCAAACTCTAAAATCTCTCAGCCTCAAGCAAAACACACCCAATCTACTGCCTATTGACTGCAAGAGTGAACACGAAAGCCTTTATACACCTCCAGCATCTGAACAACTAAACACTCAGTGGATTACTTTTATTTCTGATGGCACCAAAACAACAGGAAAATCCTTATTGTTAGCGTGTTGTGCTGCTAATGTGGCTAATGTTACCATTGGCTTTAGTTGTCCACCAATCGGTCAGAGCTCTGTGGTGATTGTATTGCTTAGGGACATTCAGTAATGAAACTTAGAGACCAATTTGGTTGGACAGTGTTTGCATCTGTTTACTTCGCTCCTGCTCTCTGTGCTCACATATACTGTTTTTTAATACAGTCCAACTCCCAATAAAGCTGTTCTCATTTACATATATTGCTGTTTCTGTTGTCAGACAACAGAATAACTATAAAATTGTTGTTGAGATGCAGCCTTTTAACACTTCAGAGTCATTTCGACTGCTAAAATTCTAATTTACTAATCAGAAACATTAAACAACCTTCAGTCTCTGTATGACAGTCTAGTTCAGTCACTTTTACATGTCAAACGATTGTGTATGTCTTTCTGAAAGTGAAGTCATCCAAAATCCCATGATGTGTTTTCATTTTTTTGAGCAACTAGCAAATGCATCTAAACAAACCAAAAAATATATCTTTAATGATGTATTTCTTATCCTTCTGTTCTTTTCGTTTACCACCAGTTTCTTGCAAAGTGTAAGCAGACCCACGCTCTCGGACGACCAGGTGAGGTGGATGAAGTGGCCCACAGCATCGCCTTCCTGGCATCTGACGCCGCCAGCTTTATCACCGGAGTCAACCTTCCCATCGATGGCGGTCGCCACGCTATGTGCCCAAGATAAGAGCATGTATATTAACATACAGCATACAGTCTGCTAATATAGTACTTTGAAACACTAAGTCTGCTTGTGTTTTTGTGTTGCCTTGCCGCTACAAGGAAAAAAGTTTCACACTTGGCAGTTCCAGGTGTGAAAATAAGACGGAAGATAAACAGCATCTTATTCGGTCACTTCATGAAGTTTTCTTTGATGAACAGAAACTGAAAGCTGCGTTTCAACAGAGGTTTCAAGACTTTTATTGATTTACCTGACGGGTCATTCAGACTTCATTCACGCTGTATAAAATGACCAGACACTGTGAGCTCATGAACCGTGGTAGTTTAGAGTTGTGTAGTTATGTAAGAAATCCTCTGAGTTCAACCGTCCTTGCTGCATATTTTATAATAACCTTTAAAGCTCCAAATCACCATAATGAACTGAAAGCACGACTTCTTCACCGCCTGGTTTTTGAGCTAATCAGAATTTAAATAATCCTTAAATAGAATCCACTGATAAAAAGTTGCATAATTATACATTTACATTTCGACAAAACAAACTTAAGTTATAGTGTCGGACTCGTAACAGAGAATATTGAAAGTGTTAAATACCTTGAACATACCTGCGTGTTTATTTTACAGTCTTCCCTTTTGAAAGCACAGACGTAGCTTTTTGCCGAGAGAGTTTACGGTACGAGTGTCAACTGTTGCAGCACCAAGGTGTCACCTCTGGATTACATCTGGTAAAGGTGCGAGATGAGAGGTGCAGTACGAGGTAGCATCTTGACACTTGTTTTTTCAGTTCATACTGTCAAAATCGTAACACTGAAAGCACCACACAGCAGTTGTTTGTGTGAAGACGTCTGTATGAACGTGGGGTCTCTCAGCTTAGACAGTTCAGAGGCTCAAAAAAAGACTCGCCTGGAGACAGTACGTACGTATGTGTGTCTGAGGCACACTGTTTACCTGAATGAGTGATCTGACGTTGAAACCGTGTATCCCTAAAGGCTGTGGAACAATAACTATTGCACTTTATATTACAATATACAGTACATATACATGTATAAATAATACTTTTAAAAAATTAAAATAGGCATTGTTGAATTTGCAGATGTAACTGTTCCATATTTCGGTACAGATCTCTTTAAAAAATGTTTTGTTTTTTTTTTTGCTATCAGACCGTGAAGAAAATATGATACAACATGGTCCAAAAAGATGAGAGTCGCTCATATTACTTCCTTCCAAAAGGGGCATCCAGGTCTTGCAAGTCTCTGGAAACAAAAAAAAGGAGCTTATTATTGTTTTCCATAGGCTGAATAATGCCAGAAGTCTTATCTCTGCAATCCCAATGATCCGTCTTTATCTGGCACCCCTCCTGTTTCTGCAGTCCAAGCATATTTTGTGGAGAGAAAATGAGGAGGGGAGAGGTTTGTTGTTCCGGAAAACCACGGAAGAGAAGTCTCTCTCGCCCACCCTCTCCAAAAAATCCAAAAATCTTCCATGCAGTCGCTCCTCTGAGGGAGGATTCGGGCCGCTCCACAGGGCCTCTACAGGAAGCACACAGGTCCAACCTCGAGGTGATAGCGAGCGCCAGGATCTGTGGTCGGCAGGTTGTAGACGTCCACTATGGGGAGTAAGTTTGGGTCCTGGCTCTGGAAGATGAAATGTGTCTGATGCCAGCGTCCATCTTTGATCTGAAAGTCAGGATTGCATTACGTCACTATGTTCCGTTAGATATTTCTGCCTTCACCTTGTAGAATCAAGGCAAATGAAATTCTATTTGTGCAGCAGAAACATACAGCTATATAGCAACTTGGCCTATTTGAATAATGCTCCACTTATTGTGGATAATCCACAGACATCAGTGGGAGCAGCTTTCATTAGAACTACTTTCTCCCAAAGAAACCCAGAGACTTCTGATAATGAGGCCTGTGCATTATCCAGAGTAACAGGGTCGATGTTTATGGAAAAAAACATGAGTGTGGTTTCATTTTTTTATGCTGGGATGTACAACATAGGGTTGAGGATGAAATATTAGATCTTCTCGAGCTATTGTAGATACGTCAGAGTCCCTTAAAGGTCATAGCGAGGAATTTTTTGGAGACTACTTTTGCGTTACCTTCCAATACTTTTACTTTTTCCCCAACATCAACACAATCTTTGAATTATGAATGTTTTGCACTAAAAAACCCATGCAAGGTATAATTTTCTACATGTACCAGAATATATGCCATTTCCATAGTTTTCTACTTATGTACAATCACAAAATCCATGCAGTATTACTGATATGTGCAATAATGTTAATTTTACAACTAGCACTCATGTGCACTACCAGTCAAAAGTTTTTACTCATGTTCTTATTCAGTGCTTTTTATTTATTTGTATATTTTCTACATTGTAGATTAATACTGAAGATTAATACTTTTTTGTTGACAACATAATTCCGTATGTGTTCTTTTATAGTTTTGATGTCTTCAGTATTAATCTACAATGTATAAATTAATCAAATAAAAACCATTGAATGACAAGGTGAGTCCAAACTTTTGACTGGTAGTGTGTATTTTGCATTATTTTTATGCTACATTCCTTAAATGTTTGCTCTATCTTCGCTGCTGCAGCACTGCACATTTCCCCACTGTGAAATTAATAAAGTCTTATCTTATGTGCCTTACATTGCTTCCTGTCCATATGAACAGTTCTTATGTTGGTCCAGCCCAGTTATAATGCACTGCCTGTTTAGGGAAACATTCTAAATCCTACAGGAAGGATGTGATATTTGCATTTATAGCTCATTATTCATTCCAAAATGCCATTTTCTGACACCATCCAGCTGCTTGTTGTGAGTGCAGCTGCTGCAGCTCGGCCTGCCTGGGACGGTGAAGCTCTGGCTGCGATATATGGTCATAGTTTGGACTTTTTAATCTGTGCTTCTATGGATAATGTCCAGCTGCTGCTATTTGTAACTGCGGTGCTTCTGCGTCTGTCTGTTTAGGAGTTCAGGGATACTGTAGCTTCACTACAGCGCTCAGCCAGCAAAAACTGTCAGTGCTGCTGCATGTAGTCAGACTTACAGCCTTTAGAAAGGAATGTGTCACAACCATAATGGCAACAATGGCCACAGCCTCGGCTACAGTGACAGCTGTGTCATCCCAAGGCTGCGGTCGTACAGTTTGGCTCAGCAGCCAGAGAACTGCTGAACCAGCTGCTCCGGTTCTCTTTGCTAATGCAGTGGTACAGACTAGTACCTGAGGGTGTGACTGAGTGTAGTCAGTATCACAGTACAGTTCATCCAGTCGTGCCTGAGTGCATCCTCAGCTACTGCTGCGACACATTCATGCCGTTAATTTTTATTTTTTCTGTTAAGCCACTTTATCCTCATATCTCACCCTTGTATATATTGTAAATATTATTACTATTGTTCTATTATTATTTTATCCTTATCACTACGTCTACTGTTACATAAGCTGCTGTAACAATGTAAATTTCCCCTGGAGTGGGGAGAAATAAAGAACTTTATCTTATCTTAACACTGACTACTACCTGCAGTGTGTGTGCAGCCATAGTTTAGCTGGCTAAAATTCCTGATCATCTGTCATAGAAGCAAATCAGGTACATGCAGACGTCTCCATAGACCCACACAGCCTCAGCAGTTGGAGCAGCTGCAGCTCACAAGCAGCAGCTGGATATCTTCAGCCATTTCAGAATGACTAATGAGCAATAAATGCATCGCGTAAGGCGTCGCGTCATCTCTACTTTCCGTACAATCTGCAGACTGCTTCCCTGAGCAGGCTGTGTTTTATAAGCAGACTGGACCAACATATCAACCGTTCATAAGGATCAGAGGGAATGTAAAGCACACGGCAGGGGAACATGACTGGAAAAAATTCTCACTGTGACCCTCGCAGTGTTTTATAAGGTACTTAGAGATAAGTGAGAAAATATGTTTGATTTCTGGCCAAGTATAAAGCTGGTTCAAGAAGCAAATTTATAGACTGGAAGGAGAAAAAACAGCTAGCCTGGTTCGGTTTAAAACTCAGTCTGCCTGCATCTCTGAAAAAATGCAGTAATCAAGCAAAACTTTCAAAACACCAACTTATGTTTTTGCAGGGAGCTGTTCTTTAAACTCCATGAGTCCCTGACCAAGACATCTTTAAAGCACATTAAGTCCCTGTAAAGATCTGTTGATTCTACATTTCTTTTTTTCTTTTCAAATTTATTTTCTTGGCCTTTTTGGCTTTATTAGATAGGGACAGTGAAGATGTAGACAGGAAAGTAAGGAGAAGAATAGGGGGAAGACATGCAGTGAAGGGTTGTGAGCAGAAATCCAACCCAGGCTGCTGCGTCGGTGACTAGCCTCTGTTCACGGGTCGCCTGCCCAACCAGTTAAGCTATCCAGCCACCCCCTATTGATTCTACATTTCTTGTTGTATATACATCCAATAATTATGGTCTGTGTTAATTACTGGTAATACTGGGTGGAGTTTCTTTCAGCAGAGTAAGGCTTGGTATTTCCCTGTTTCTAATCTTTATATTAAGCTAACTCTAAAAGTTGAGAGTAGTATTGATCTTCTCATCAAGTTCACAACAAAAAAGCAACGAAGTCAATTTAACAAACTGCTGAACTCTTCCTTTAAAGATACTAGACACTGTGGACATTTTGAAGCATTGATTTTCATGTAGCAACAGCACGTACCCAGCAGTCGTCTCTGGGTATGAGCGGCTCCAGGAGGTCTCCGGCCCGAATCTTCTCCCCAGTCCAGGCCTTGAAGCTCACAGCTCTGGATGAGGGTTGCAGCGAGGGTCCTGCTGCCCACACAGACGTGTTGAGGCAGTGGATGATGATGTGCTGAACGGCCTCAGTGCTCAGAAGGTGGATGAAGTTCATCTGGATGCGACCCACTCCGATCTCCAACTGTGAAGGGAGTGGATATGTGTCAAGTTGTGTCAAGACTATGACAAAATGACATGAAAACCTAATGTCATCCACATTCTGATCTCACGTAAGGTTTGATCACAATTTTTTGGCATATCCAGTCTAACATTCAACTCAACTGAAAGAATTTGGCTAATTCAACAATGTTTCTCTCAGCTATAATTTATTATTTTTCACGAGCATTCCTAATCAATAGTAATTTAAGAGCTTGTTTTTGTAGTGGACAAACATGACCCTAATCAATCTGAAAGTCGATAACAGGCTTGAGTTCTGCAATGAATTTATATAAGTTGCATCTGGATAACAGATTGGGTCTTAGGCACAACCAACTATCCCAATTATTTCATTTGCGGTTTCTGCAGGAAATGGGTCAGTCCATATTTGTGTCATTGTGCGCGATGTGGTGCTTTGTTGAAATTTCTTACGGCTGGAATATATAACTCCAAAACAAAGGGGATGAAGGGCAATCTAAGGTTTACTTGCCAACTGAGAGCGCATTTTAAGGCGACTTGGCCAAGTCTGAAGACCAAATGGGATGCCTTAAGATTCACTGCTGGACCGATCCATCCACACAGCGCTAGACTTTATCATATGGAGCCAGAAAATGAACAGCTGTGCTCCTTTATTTATCACAGCAGTGATGTAATGCACACACATGGCTCATCTTAATCTGTCATCTTAATCTCCGCGCTTCTTTACTTCTTGAGGAATCCTTATTAAGACGACATGACGAGAATATTTTCCACAGAGACATAAACAATCGTGGATTTGATCTTCATCCACTGTCTGCATAGTATCCATGTATTTAGATTATTTTAAACAATCCAGAGCCTAACCTTGGAGACTGTGACAGGTTTCAGGCAGGTCTGTCCTCCACCGGTGAAGTTGCAGGCCACCTCAATGGTATCAGCAGCGCAGCCGAGGTTTGGATCGATCCAGTAAGTGCCTGTCAAAGAAGACGACAACTTTAATTAACTAAAACACTTGGTGCACAGAAATGACCTGTTTGAGACGTCTTCTCACCATCGTACATCCTCTGCTCACAGTTGTAGAGGTCTCGGCAGATTCGGGCAGGATTGTCACGGGTCCCCAGCGGGTTTTTAAGACTCTGGATCAGAGTGCTGAGATGCTGCAGGGTCTTAAAGATCTCGGTGCCCTGGTCCAGCATGAGCAGGTCCATGGTGTGGTAGTTCTGGTTTGAATAGACATAGTGGCATGAGGTGTCATTTCTATTAAAGATTTAAAGATATTGTCTTCTAATTAATTTTCGTAGGGTGTAAGTTCTTCAGGCTTATACAGAATTTCATATCACAAATATAATAAGGATGGGAATATTTGGAAAGTCAATGCAACTCGCAGTTTCACTCAAAACCTACCTCTTGCCTCAGTGCAGCATGGGAATCAATAACGACTTGAAACGCAGCACCGAGCGCTTCATTTCTCTGCCAGAAAAAGGCAACAAGACAGCAAGGTGACCAGAACGGTAGTCATTTACACTTTGTAATCATTCCCTAATCCCCATTTTTTTTTTTTTTTTTAACAAATTCAACATACTTACAAGTAAAAGGGCAGTACTGGGAAGACCCTAGAAATCAACACAAGAACCAGTATGAATACAATTTCCTTTTCTCTTGTCTGCACTTTTTAGCCAAACAATGGAGTAGTTGTGTAAATCCTAATCTACGCTGTCAGCGGTGATCAATTCCCACCCAATATGCAGATACTCACAGACTCAGCCATGATTGCTCAGGAAACGAGGCATGAATGCACAGGAAATAAAGCATGTCAAATGCAGAAAAGAAGAGCCACAAGCTGAAAGCTATTTGTTTTCAATTACAGCAGGGCGGGAAAAGGCAGGTCTAAGTAGCTACATTATCCTGGAAATAACACAATGTGCTCGCAGTTAAATTAGGGTATAGATGCACAAATATATACATTTTTAGTTTTTTTTGGAAGGTAAAACATGGAACCCATTTTTCTTGAGCAAAACACATTCAGCTGTCCGTAGATTCACCAAGAAACGACGGAACAAACTGCCAGTGGTGTAACCCAGTCCTTACTTTTGAACAGTGCACATCAGCTCATTATAATAATGGTTTGCCATTTATATTGAGCAACAGATTACAGCGTTTTGGTTTTTTTTTTTAATTAAAAAATTGGATTAGGTATCAAATGGAATTCTTTGGGAGGCATTTTGACTCTTATTAAGTGATATTTGAGTCAAAACTTAGTCTGTTTGCTCTACTAAATTTACTACTAGACTGCAAACCAGTTCCTTAGGACAAGACTCAACATACCACTAAAAAGTAATGGACACTCTTTTGAAGAAATACATGTCCACCTTTTTAATGGAGAAGACAGATGTTTTGAGAAAAAAATGAAGGAAACCCACTGTGTTAAACTAGAGCAGCCATCTTTAAACTTAGGAGCACCACTTATCAGGTACTTATAATGCAGTCTTGAGATCCCTCGCCAGAAAATTTCACCATCATTAACGCCTTGATTGCAACTACTCACACCTCGTTCATGAGTCTTAGGTTCTTAATAAGCCTTTAAAATGCAACTGTGGAGGTGTCATTATGTGTCTGGGACTAATATACTGTCTTCTTCTGTGAAACAACTGCTGTAATTCACCCACACGTTGCTGGAAAATGTGATTTTTCCACTTGTTAAGGCGCTCAATTCTCGATTGAATTACTTAAAATGAAAATGTGTCTTCTTATCGTGTGTAAAATATACAACGAGGAAGAACTCACCGGTGGTCCAGGTGGTCCATGAGGGCCAGGAGACCCCTGAAACACATTCCATCCCCAACATTAGGCTTCAAATTATTTATAACTCGGCCTTGATTAAAGATGATATAGTTCCTTCATTTGTTCTCACGCTGTGCAAAGAATAATGATCAAGCTACGGAGGTGAATAATTACTCACTCTTGGTCCTTGCAACCCCTGTTGGAGATGAAAGAAAATGGAATCAATATTAATAAGCACACAATCCCACAATTATAAAACGAGAGGAGAGCAGATATTTCATTTTATCATGTACACTATAATGGCGTCTTTGTGCTGCCACTCCAACAGATGGTCTTTATCTACCACATTTTGTATTTCTATTGAATTTCCTTCTTGCCTCTTTGCAAGCCTACACTCAGAAATCTTATTTCCACACAGCAAATCCTATTTTCACACGGCAAAAACCCCCATACATGAATGTTGGCGTTTTTCAAGAGTGAGGTTGTGAATTATGCCTGTGTACGAGCACTCAACAAACCTCTTAAAAAGCTTGAGATGAGCGAGCAGCCAACATTTATCACACTGACAGGATTTCCACAGCAGCTAAGTGTCACTGTGAGTGTAACAACAAACAGCAGAACACAATAGGAAATGAAAAGTGCTGGGGGGCAAACGGAGGCTGGGTGCTGTGCTGTCTCCATACTAAGTATCCTATTCTGTGCTCACAGTACAGACAGAGAAGGATTCATCAGAAACAGCGCCACGCACCGTCTCCCCCCGACTTCCTTTGTCACCCTGGGGTCCCTGATGGAGAAAAAGAAGACGGAGGATCACTCCATCACTGCCAAAACAGCACAGAGAAGTCACATCAAGCTTGGCAGATAGGATGAGATATGAGGTACATACAGGATGACCGCTGGGGCCAATGATGCCAACGGGGCCCAGAGCTCCCTCCATCCCCTGGAAAGCAGAGGCATGTTAGCGACTGAGGACACATATGATGGAGCATCTGATGAAGCGGTACTTTATTTTTCATGCCAAGTGTGCAGTTTGTGAGCGCTGAGTGAACTGGCATCAGCTGAAATACTGCGCTGAGTTGCCCAAGTACCATTAATCTTCATTTTACCATCAAGCCTCGTGGTCCTTTTGGTCCCTGGATCCCTGCTGGGCCAATGTCTCCTGGAGGTCCCTGGAAACACACACACAGACATTTTTTTTTTTTTTTTAAAAGAAGTGGTAAGGTAAAGGTTAAACTAGTAATAAGTAATCAATGACCTTTACTGATGGCACATAGTAGGATTTGTTACATTGACAGTTCGCGCAGTTGGGAAAGTGGAAACCAGCAGCGTAAAATGCTAAAGCGGCTGCAGAGATGACTTTAGTTGCAGTTCATTAGGTGGCAAATCTGAGAAAACTCAGACTCCCAGTCCCATAACACATATAAATTACACACTTGTACTATGCACTGATATAGCAGTCATTTTATACTAACAAGAAATAATATGAGACCATGAAAAGAAACCCACAAAGAGAAGTGCCTTCCCTCTAAAGATGCTTTTTCTTTATCTCACTAAATGGACTGCAGCTGTATGTTCTTCATTCTTCCAGTGTATTATCGTCTAATGTTTGCATCTAACATCACAGAAAATCGAATGGCTTAAGAAAACGTGTCAAATTATGTCACTTTACGAGTGTGAACACGCTTCAGCTTCACACCCCAGCCTACTCAGAATGAATATGGAGTAAAGTAAGGCTCCAAACAAACAGAACATCTTTCTCTGCAACAAAATACGGTCACTTTCGTTCTATCTTTTTATTATAACTGAATATTATTATTGAGGTAACATTTAAAATGTCCAAAAGAAATGTGTAAAAATTAGGAATGTAATCAGTTTACAACCATGCAACACAGAAATGTGGAAAATCCTTGTGTAAAAGAAGTTAAAATCAAATTTAGAAATGTCCTCTCACAAACATTTATCCAACTGTCTAATGCCACATGCGCTGCCAGTTTAATTTACCCTAAAGTAGCTCTAAAATTAAATGGTTTGCCATAATAGAACCACAACAAAAGCACAAAACAACAAAGTACAACCCACTTAATCACTCTTATTCAGAATAACGCCAATATTGTTAACATCATCAATACTGCATCACTGTTTGTCACTGAGCCTTTGTTTCTGCACTTCATTCCGCTGCTTCTGAGTTGGAACAACTCTTATAAACTCTGCTGAACATTAACTCAAAGCGCATCTGCTTCACACTCCTGTTGAACTCCCTCCGTAGGAAAACGTCCAACATCACTCTTAAGGTTTTAAATTAAAGAGTGTGGCTCTAATAAAGGCTGCTCTGTTTCTTTAGCTGGTTATGATCTATAGAGCAGCCGTGCTGTAGGTAAAACAGACTTATGGTTGAGCTGATGTCATCCTGGGGCATGTTCCAGTAATACCTAACAGCCTTCATATCCAATCTTACCAAAGACAAGACAGTGTTATGTAACTCCTGATAATTTCAGACTTTTAAACTCTGCAAAAGTACCTCAACCAAAAGGTGAGTCAAACCCAGAAACTAATTTTGCAGTCATTTTACTGTCTCATATATTAAGCTTGGCCTAAGGGTTGAGGACTTTACTTTGATTAGAAAGCTCGGTCAGGTCTGATTGACCAGAAGAGTAAAGCCACTAATGATTATTTTTTATATCCATTAAACCATTATTCTAAACAATTAATTTTCCTGATTTTGTATAAATTGTGTTGTATATTGCACCAGTCCAAAATATTAGCAAAGGTTTACATATTGAAGTCCAAACTCCAATAAATATTTTTTTTTTTTTTTTTTTTTTTTAAAAAGGATTTATTCCTTAAGTCAGTAGAAACCCAAGTTTCTACTAAACGCCCTAACAAAGTCAAAAAGTACAGACTGGCTAAGCAACTTCTCTTCTCCTTGTTGTGTAATTGCTGTCAGACTTTAGTAAAAGCTTCTACTTCAACAAAAATATTCACAGGGCAGCTGCTGTCTTTAAGTTTTGTATATGGTGACTTTATTAGGCAGCGTTATAAAATCAGGGTTTTAGCAGCAGCTTAGAAGTGACTGGTTAATATGCATCCTTAATGAGCTGCAGTACATTCACTGTTTCACTGGTTTTCTATCATCTGACAACAGAAACGAAGAAAAGTAAGCAAATGAGAGCAGCTTAATGGGGAATTTAACTATTAAAATACTGTATATGTGAGCACAGAGAGCCAGAGAGAAGCAAACGGATGTAAAGGATCGCTGTGTTTTCTCTTCAGGTGTTAGTGTTGTTATGGTTTGCCATCGATCCCTACAAGTTTGCAAACCACGTTAATCTGAAATTTACTTACATCTCCAAAGTCTTGGGTCTTTGAAAACTTTTGCATTCAACAGAGTCAGACTCCCCAAACCAGCGATTGTCTAAAACTGAAGTGCTGACTGCAGCTTACCAATAACTAAAGCCAAAAAGCACTGAAGTCTTGATGCAAAAGCTGCAGTTATTATAGAAAAATATTTGTTACAGTGAACTTAAGTAAAAAAACAAACTTTTGAGCATCCACATTGCCAATTATGCCAACATTATGTGTACTACTTGCAGCATCTCTAGACTGGAAGTCATGAGTTTTGTCCTGAATGGAAATTGCATGGGAGCTTACCTTTGGTCCAAACAGACCCAACACCCCTGGAAATCCCTGTTCACCAGAATCCCCCTGTCAAACAGAGACAATCTTTATCAACACTACACAATCAAAAAACGCTGGCATGTAAAGGAATTTGAGATATTGTTAGAAAAAAAAGCACATACTGGCTGCCCTTTAGCTCCCTGATCTCCTTGTTTTCCTGGCAATCCCATCCCGCCAACATGGCCTCTCTTCCCTGCTGGACCAGTTTGACCCGGCAGACCTCTTTCACCCTGAAGAACACACACAAACACATGAACATCCTCCTCAAATCCACCCTGCAGCCTCCAAACAGACTCCTAGACTAACCAGCAGACAATACAACGGCTGCTAGTTCATGATCTTTCACTGTTAGTTGAATTACTGTACAGTTTTATATACTAACCTTGATTGTTGATGTTAGTAACCTGCTTTTTTTTCTTTTCTTTTTGTTATTTTATGTTGTTGTATGTAAGCTGCTGAACACTTAAATTTCCCTTGGTATTAATAAAGTATCTATCTATCTATCTATCTATCTATCTATCTATCTATCTATCTATCTATCTATCTATCTATCTATCTATCTATCTATCTATCTATCTATCTATCTATCTATCTATCTATCTATCTATCTATCTATCTATCTATCTATTAGCGCAGCTCCTGATCAAATAGAAAACATCACTGCCAAGAATTTGCCTTAAAACTCAGCTGCAGTGGGTGGGTGTTTTTACTCATGCCAACTGTTTAAATCTAATATATGTTTTGTGTAACTCACTAAAATACGACCAAATCAGAATGCAGCTTGTTGCCCTAAACCCAGGCAGTGAGTTGAACGCTGCCTAATACAACACATCCAACAAATAGAGCCTCACTGTGTTTGTCACAGTCCTGCATATTTGCATTTCATATAACATTGGCATGGCCACGTAAAGACTGTGCCAGCTCATTAATAATTCGCAACACTAACTTCACAAAATTGACAGGAGGTCTTGTGAGAGATGTTCTAAAGACTTTATGCAGAGTTTGGCCTTTGAAATTAGAAAGGCTCCCTACATAAAGGCAGCATTATGGTGCCAAGGGAGTCAGTTCCAGCAGATTAAACCTCTTTGGCAATTACCAATGATATCAGCAATAAAGTTGCCTGCATTGTTTTCTGTAAAAATTCTCACGCTATAACTTAACGTTACTGAAAAAAACTAAGTTCTTTGATTCTTAGGGACTGAAATGAAGGAAAAACTCCCCCGTCATGCTTACCTTTGGACCGAAGGAGCCTTGACTTCCAGGAAGCCCTGTCACGCCATTTTTACCCTGGTGCCCAGGTTTTCCAAGTAAACCCAATTCTCCGTCGTCTCCTTGCTCCCCCTAATAATAGAATACAACCAATGAGCTACAAGTTTATTATTAACACATTAAAATATGCACAGTTGCCAGTATCTTCACCTTGACTCCTTTGCTTCCATCTTTACCAGGTAAACCGTCCATTCCAGGTGGACCCTCGAGTCCTTCCCTGCCCACGACCCCACGTGGCCCTGGAGGACCCTCTGGACCCTTGAAAAGACAATCAATGTCAGTATTTGCTTTGGTTTTAAAAGTAACCTGACTGTGAATCACTTATTCAGTAGTAAGACGAGAAATCTATCCAACTCACTGGTGGTCCTTTAGTTCCAGATGCACCTGTTGGCCCTGATTTTCCCTTCTGACCCTGAAGCATAAAGAGTTCATGTTCCACAGTTCTGACACGGTGACACGACAGAAAACACATCCCAATAATACACGCATGAAGAAATTCTTATACATAAAGAACCATGCAACTAACTATTTATTCATGTCCTTACTTGATCACCTTTGGATCCTTTCAGCCCGGTTTGTCCCTTTGGCCCAGGATGTCCCTGAAAAGATCATTACTATTTGATTGGAAGCTATTTGTATGGAACTCTGCATTTATGCAGCTGAGTTTTACATTTCAGGAGCTATAAATGAGATGCTTACAGGCAGCCCAGGGGCACCAGCTTCACCTCTGGCTCCATCCACACCTATTTGACCCTGAAAAATGTAAGTTTCTGCATTTCAGCATCACTTTAACTCAATTTAAGCTACAACTAATGTGAAAACAGGAACATTTTTCCACACTTACCATGTATCCGGGGTCACCTGGCTCTCCTCTCTCTCCTCGGTCTCCAGGTGGACCCTGGGTTCACATAGGAACACGATAATGAAACAAACAATCCATAACAATACCAACAAAAATCACATGAAAACACTAGCACATGTAAGAAACTCACTCTGTCACCTTGGGGACCCTGAGGACCTTCAACCTTGCCGTCATCTCCCTGTTCACCCTAAAACAGGCAGCGCAGAAACAGACAAACAACCACAGTCAATGAAATTTCCCTCAAATTCAATGGTCTGTGCAAAATCAATGCATGTTTTGTTGGGAACACATGGCCCGCTCTCTTTATATGAATGGCAAATCATTACATGCGCAATTACCTGCAATGATCCATCTCACGTAAACGGAGCCGGTTTGTTCCAAGGTCTTTATGGGATTCATTAAACAATGGCCACGGATGTGCGTGTAATTCTATTAGTTATGTGTTGCACATGTGCGAAATGAAATAAATAAATGAGAAGCCGTAACATGTAAATCTAAAGGTAGACAAAATAATAATTAGCGATGGCCAGGAGCCAAGGAAAACTAACAATTGCATGGATGAAAAACAATGTGCTGCAGCATTAGTGATTAAAGCATAACCGTGATACAGATCCACGCTTATCTGCAGCATGTTTTAGCGCCTGCTTCTCTTTCAATTGACAGTCATAAATTTTGCAATGACCCGTGTGATAGCATGATATTGATTTAACTGGAGAGCGAGCACAACCATTATATCGAGGATATTGGCGAGAAGAGAAAATAACAAATATCCACATCCAGATGGCTTCTGCCCAGGGACTAAAAAAATGCAAATTAGTCCCTCTCTCTAAAACTCCGGTGCAGTCTGTGTGTTATATTGTGTGCTGCTCCTGTCAAATAAACACAAATTATGCGGCTAATCTCTCCAAAATCATGAGCAGAAGTGTCCAGGTGCTCGGCTAATTGCATACATTTGATGGCACTGACTTAATTGGGTGTGTCCTGGTTCAAATCATTGATCAAATTAGGGATGACTTTGGGAATATTGCAAGGACAACAAGACAGACAAAAGAAGCGCTAATTAGGGACACAACTGAAGTCCCAGTGTGTCAAGAAAAAACTGACCATGCACTCTAAGACAATGTGCTGCATGGCGGTTTTACATAGTTATGTAACCGTTACCCAGAGCTCATTAGACACGATCCAAGTGCACATGACTATTAGGGACAGCAAATAACAGTGTGGAATGTACCTTTTCACCTTTTGGCCCCGGAGGTCCCAGCGGGCCCTGTGGTCCCGTGTGACCCTGTGACAAGAAAAAGACTGAATCTCATTTCAGGCTTCACTCAACTTCACTGTAATGAGCAGAAGAACACGGAAGCAAGGGGGAGAAAAACCCAGAGTGCAACAGTGTCGCCGATCATCACTTCATCTTCTTTTACCAAAGAAAACAAATTTTAAAATGCATCAGTCAAGCTGTGGTTATATTGTATGTGTCAACAATCTCATTACGCTGCCGTCTTGAATCCGCGAGGATCGATTTCTTCCTTCTACTCTTAACCTTCTTAAATTTCCCCAAGGGGATGAACATCTATCCATCATCTATCTATCTATCCATCCATCCATCCATCCATCTTAAATCTATAATGTCAGAAGCAGACCAGAAATACTGTGGTTTTCACATTTTTTTGTATACAAAATTTTAAAAACCCCATAAAGTTTTGCCATTTCACCTCCACCTTTTTAGCAGGAAATAGATGTAAAGTGCTTTGTTTTTACTGGTATGTTACATAGAAGAGAGCTACATTTAGCTGGCTCATCCACAGACCTTGGTTTCTTTTTTGCTATTCATTTTTTTATCTGCTTTGAGAGATGCGTCTTTGTTTGGCCTCCAACATAACAAAGTTGTCTTAGTGCACTCGGTTGCTTTTACTCCCTATAGTAGTCAACTTTAGGCTAAAATATATATAAATTGCATGAAGTATTACAAAAATACATAATGCCAATGCCATTAATTGTGATAGGAAGCCATATTTTAGCCTGGCTTATATGTTTAAATAGTAAAGAATCAAGAGAAGTCGAAGTTAAGTCATTGGCTGGAGACTCCATTTTTTAGCGATTTATCCTGCACTCTATTAAAAATGAGATTTACCAAAACAACACAAGGAGTTGTGAACACATCTGACAGCAAGAGGAGATTCCCAAACGAGTGAAAAGGAAGCATAAAACTCCAGTAACGAAACAAAAGCCTGTGATTCATTAACACCAGAGCAAGTCTGTCTCAAATAGACCTTTCTGGATTTAAAATGGCATCACTTCCTTGTTTTATCCTATTAGATATTTGTGTGAAATGCTGCCAAAATCAAGTGTAGGAGCTCTTGATATGTGTGCAAAAACCTATGACCCTTAAGCCACAGTGGCCTTTAACCGAAATCTAATCGGATCGAAGGAAACGTTTTTGCCTTCCGGTTCATAATAACAACATGGACTTGAGGCCATGGCGATCTTGACATTTGACCTCCAAAATCTAATCAGTTAATTGTTGAGTCCAAGTGAACGTTTGGGCCAAATTTGAGGAAATTTCCTTCAGGCGTTCAGGAGATATCGAATTCAGAACGAACGGATGGACAACTCGAAACGTAAAGCCTCTGGCTGTGACTGTTGCAGGCACAGAGTCATAATAGAAACATAACATCTACCAGGAAAACGCAATGGTGTCGATCAGTAATGCTCCGAATGAAATGAGAAACCAAAGAACAAAAATATCTACCTGCTAACGAGGCATCTCACATTACACTGGGGTGAATAGAGCTCCTGAAATAGAACGTTTCCTTTAGAGGCTTAAAAATGCTAATTGCCTCTGTTTTTAATATTCACAAATAGCCATCAACCTGAAGAGGAGACATTCGCTTAGTTTAAAAACTGCTATAAGTCCCTCACTTTTAATAACATCCCACAATTAAATGCTTGAAATGAAGAAGTGCTTACCTCGTAACCTGATATGCCTGGATCTCCTTGTTGGCCCATTCTTCCAGGAGCACCCTGGGGAAATATATATATATTCAGCCCATATATACTGGAGATAATTAAGTCCTTCAATCCTTCTGTGGATAAAACTCACCAACGGTCCAATGGTGCCTCTCGGCCCCTTCTGCCCGACAAATCCCGGCTCTCCCTGATCGCCGATTGGCCCCGTCTCACCCAGGTGACCCTGCTGACCTTTGGTCCCCTGGAGAAAAGCCCGTCAATGAGCAGGTATGCACGAAGCGCACAAACACTTCTGCAGCTAGTCTGACAATGCAAACATTTGATGCGGAAGACTCTATTTGACAAGCATCCTCCGACACGGCGCTTATGGAGGTTGCTGACCTCGCTGTTTGTTTACTACTGCAGCAGAGAACTATTTAACTCCCGGCACAAGAGAGCAAACTGACAGACATCCAAGAATGAAAGGTGTATTTAGCTGCAAGCGAGTGAACTGACAAACCTTTTCTCCCGGCTTTCCTCTTTCCCCAATTTTGCCAGGTTTACCCTCCTGACCCTGGTAAAAAGAAAAATCGAACAGGGCTGTAAGCGGACCAAAAGAGCTGTCTTTTTTTCTCGGCACTGAATGAAATTTGGAGCTACTCCTGAGACACTCACCCTCACCCCCACCAGTCCGGGAGGCCCAGGTAGTCCTTCCTTTCCTTTCAGGCCAATTTCACCCCTGTCTCCTTGAGCGCCCTCTGGACCAGCATCCCCCTTCTCACCCTGGGAAGAGTAGTGCAATAAAAGAAAGGTGAGCTAAGATAAACTGGGCTTTTATTATTTCGATTATTATCAGGAGCAACCACAGTGAGGAGTCTGGCCTGTTGTAGCTTGAATAAAATATATAGACTTGAAAAATCATTATTTCTATCCAACAAAAACTTTTAACATGTCAGACGTGAATTGAACTACTTTTAACCCTCATGCACCCATGAAGACGTTTTTAATGTTTGATGTTTAGATCATTTTGGGCGTGTTTATGCTTTTAGCATAAAATGAGGTAAAGGTGTGTAGTTCGGGGAGAATTTAGAAATTTTAACCTCAGCCCCCATAATACATTAATAATACACTGTATACGCAACATTTCCACTGGCCTGCAGAGCTCTATAATATAGCAGGAAGCGACAAAACAAATAAAGCCTGTATTTCCTCCATGGGCCAAATATGAGACAATCTAGTGGAAAACAGTAAAAATGCTCCAGAATGAAGGCTTAATAACATAGAATGCATGATTTCCTACTCTAATGATAGAGGGATCAAAAATAACAGTTCTAAAGGGTTTCAGTGGGGACATTTTTGTCCTTAAGATCCTGAGTGAAACTTTTTCTTTTTTTTTTTTAAATGTTAGACTGCAGCATCATAATCAATGTTGGTGTGACACATCCTCGTCTGTAATAATCCAAAAAGAAATTTCCCTTTAGCACTTAATTTGTAGGAAATAACACATTCTTTCATGAAAAAAACAGCAATGATATATTGCAAAAAATCTGGAGTTGAAAGGGTTAAAAACCTGAAAATGAATGAATATCTGACAATTACTATCAAGACAAAAGAGATAAATGGTTGAAAGTGAAAATAATATTAATATATAGTGTTTTTCTGGCATTCTGACATTTTTTACCTTATGGACATCAGTGTAACTTTTAAAAATTGGCATCTAAGGATTAATAAATTAAATAAATGATTGAAAGATTTGTCTTTGCTATTGATATTTCCTGTTATGAACTGAATAAATAACTGCAGAATTGTTGCATTACGGTATTCAGGATTATATCTACCAATCTGAGCAGTTTAACTCCAAGGATTCTTACAGGTTATACATAAAACCTTCACACATTTTCAGTATTTAACCTCACAAAGATGCCCAGACAGGGACGATACAACCTGCCTCTACAGAAATATTCTTGTGTTTAGCCAGAAAACATAATAGGATGACTAATTCCTTAGGTAGAAACAACAGGCTGAGAACTGAAGATGAAAAAAAACATGTTCAAGCTGTATATTCTACCAGAGCATCAGGTGTTAAGAGTTTGAGATGCCATCAGAAACCATCACAAAAACTTCAGTTTTGTTGCAGTTTTGCTGAAATAAATTGTTCGCTGACTTACTCTTCACAGCAGGCAGTTTTCTAAGAAAGACAGCCTTAAAGTAATGTTTAAAAAAACAAGGCACTGCAAAGCCCATCTTAAGATGTAACACTAAAACAACTGGGCAAGTTAAGCAAATAGAATGCAAGAGTGAAGTGAGAAATGAGCCATGAGGAACAACACAGGAAGAGAGGAACATTAAGCCTGCACTTAAATCTGAGGGAACAGAGGACTTGTCGTCAGCACACATGAAAATATCATTTCAGATGCTATACGGTGGTAGAAGGCCATATTTAGTGATGATAGATGTCTCCAGAGAGTTCTTTTAAAATTATATGTTTTCTCAATTTCTTTGTTCGACTCAATCTGTTTGTTTTTACCGGGTTATCAAAATGCTATTATTACACCAATCACCATTACACAGGAATAGACAAAAACCTGCCACAGACAGTTATGTGTAAGAAAAACATGTACAATACCTTTCAAAAGTTTTTGGTCACTTAGAAATGTCCTTATTTTTGAAAGAAAAGCAGTTTTTCAATGAAGACAACATTAAATGAATGATAAATCCAGTGTAGACATAGTTAATGTGGTAAATGACTATTCTAGCTGGAAACAGCTGATTTTTAATGGAATATCTCCATAGGGGTACAGAGGAACATTTCCAGCAAGCATCACTCCTGTGTTCTAATGCTACATTGTGTTAGTTAATGGTGTTGAAAGGCTCATTGATGATTAGAAAACCCTTGTGCAGTTATGTTAGCACATGGATAAAAGTGGGAGTTTTACTGGTAAACATGGAATTGCTTGGGTGACCCCAAACTTTTGAACGGAAGTGTATATGGATGATGTTTTTAACTAGTTTTATCCATTCACTTTTCACTAGCTTATCCCCAAATAGGGAATCGTGTACCAGTCTGCTGTCTAAACTAAACCAATTACAAATTATGTAAATGTAAAGATGGGCTCTTTGAATAGTGTCCATGCAGAAAAAGCCTCTGGAAGCACTTGATAGTCAAATAAGTATTGGGTGTTGGTTTAAAGGTCCAATGTAGTGCCCTTGGTCTTGCATGTCCCAAGAATATTTCTTTTAATTCTTCAGCTCAAGATACTTCAAGCATAGGTGATTTCACCATGACAGCATAACCTCTGACTTCAGTCTAGTTATAAATGGGCTGTTTCAGGGTCTGTAGCTTTAAATGCAGCTGGAATGTTGCATGTCCACGCCCTCTTCAGGAAGAAAACTCTCTCTGCATCTGTGATGGACAACATGGAACAACACAGCTAAACACAGCAGCCGACATAGAATGACTGTGTAAAACGAGGACTTTATATCCCTTCTATATTCCTCACTGAGCCATTTATCATTTTAATATCACCAAATTCCCAGCAAAGATGTTATTTTTAGTTTGGAAATGGCTCTGAAGTGACTGCTGGTTAACATGTAGTCTTGAATGGCTGTGTTTCTGTCACTATTTCATACTCGTTCTGCTGTCTGACAACAGAAACAGCAAAATAATTTACCTGAAACAGCTTTCTTGGGAATTCAGAAGTATTAAAATGCAATATATGTGAGCACAGAGAGCAGGAGAGAAGCAAAGAGATGTAACTGAACTGCACTGAAACACAATAGGTGACATTAAAACACAGTAACTACTCCTTTTTTCATTGTTTCAAATCTATGTTTTAGCTTCCACCCTCTCTGAATGTCCCTCTGCTTTACAATTTCCACAGAGGCCTAACCTGTGGGCATATGATTAAAGCTAATGGAAATGTTAGCCACATTAGCTGCACAACATGCTAACATGAAGGATTGTCCCATTTTCGAGGTGACACTTCCATCAATAGAGAAATCAATCGACTGAATCATCTGTTCCTCAGATGCTGGCAGTGCATGGAGACTCTTGTGTTCACTCTTGTAGCAAACAGCAGAACATTTAATGTGTTTAGATTTAGCATAAACGGCTTTAGAAAGTAAATAAACCTGTGGAGCTGTGAGGCAGGTTTATGCAAATCTTCAGCTCAACCACTATTGGTTTGTCTACAAAGCTGGAAGGGACACTAGAGGAATGATGGTAGTGAGTATGTTCACATGCTCACAGCTTCTATTTTACACCTCCTAGTTTTTAAGACATAGAAAGCAAACCAAAAATGGATTTCCTCCATATGGCACCTTTAAAGAATGAAGCAAGAAGGTTGTCAAAGGGAAATATACTGTGACAGCCTGAACTCATTTAGTTCTTTGAGAATTTAAGTTCATAAGCACGGTTCATTTCCCTAAGTCTGAGACCAGGCTGTAAATGATTCAAATGTACATGATAAATGTGATACCGGGGTCCGACTGTGTGCCAAGTTCCTATAATCACTCACATCTTATGCTGATTTGTTGAATTTTAGGTTCATATTTCACTCATTAACATGACAATGTTTTTTATTCTTTTAACAGTTACCAGCAAAACATGAAAATCCCTCCACCCGGGAGCTGCACCGTGTCCAGGAAGCTCTCCAAGCAGTTTACTCTCTCGAATAAAAGAAAACGTCCTGTACAGCGCTGAGCCCAACAGCCTCTCAGGTCGACTCTATTATAATCCTCCGTGTTCTCTGCGTCGCACTTTGCCACCTTCTCGAAGCCAAAAGCTGTTTGTGGGTCTGTCAGCCATGCTTCCAGCAGTTTGGCTCTGGTGAATAGGCATGCTTTTAGTTCCTTTCTTTCTTCTTCTTCTCCCTGTCACAATACTTGCCAGACAGTAGAGCTCTTAAAAATAGCCCCGCTATCTGTTTTCACTAAGCATCCACACAATGCGGCTCCAACTGTACAAAGGCCAATATCTCCAAAACGAGGCTCGACTCGCTCTAATTACAATAAGCTGCTACAGTAAATAGGGAAGTTCAACGGGTTCGCAGACAGGCAGCCTCGGGATGGAATTAACCAGAATTTTTGACTAGTGGCCAGAGTCTTGAACATTTTTTCCACTGACTGTCACAGCCTGACAACTAAAAACCTATTTATAATTAGAAAATGTTAAATGTTACGTCACACTATGTCTTTTCTTTCCATACTTGCCTTGGCTCCATCAGGTCCGCTCGCCCCAGCCTCCCCATCGATGCCTGGCTCCCCCTGATAGACAAATCATGAAAATATCACGGTTGGTTGCGTTTGGTTCGCTGTTACAAGGACAGTAATCACAGCAACCAAAAACAGATGTGATGCGAGCCAAACACTGGCAGCGCTGTGTTTGAGCACATGCTGAAAACCAATTTACCACTTGGTTTACTTTGTGTTGCAAATGCTGAGTTCACTTTTGAACAATTTCCGGACGGTTTTCCAGAATAAATCCAGTTCACTTTGCGTCATTAAGACCTCACAGAGAGACCTGGGATACTCACTCTCTGGCCAATCAAACCCTGCTCGCCGATGCTGCCCAGTTGACCAATGGCACCCTGTTAAGTGGAAAAACATGACTGTAGATGTTTCACGTGTCTCCATATACAGCTATAGATCCCACTAGGACAGATTTGCCAGTGATATCTACAATGCGAGGTAACATGACCTGAATCCTGAGTGTTAAAATGAACTTTCTGAGTAGAGAAAACACCTTTTTGAAAGCACATCAATTATATTTTGAAGTAAAAGCAACAATTTAACCAAATTGCAGCTTTTCTCAGTTATTTGCCACAATTACAACCAATTGTAAAACTGAAGGAGGTGTTTTCTGTTTAGCTGTTTGCTTTCCAGTACAATTCACTTCTTCTCTGCCTGTGTCTATCACATATGACTCTTTTATACAGCTTCGGTCCCTTTATTAGCTTTATAAACTTTGAACAATGACATTTCTGAGGATTGACTGATTTCTAGGAGTCAGACTGGCTGATTATTACATACATTATTCAGCATTTTTTTTTTTTGATTATCACTATCATTATTTTTTAAAACTACTTCCAAATAAAATTAATTACTTTAAAAATGTGCTACTTTGGCTCTGATGCAGCCCTGAATGGTAATAACCTTTCAATACTGAAGGATATCTGTTGATAGTTTACTTTAAATTAAACATACGTTCCAGGAAATCCTTGAATTTGTTTCATGCCCATTTGTCAAGTCAAACGTCATCTCTAAATTCCTCCGTTTAATCTCCATATTTCAGGAAAGAAGTAGGGTTCTAGCCCTACTGTTTATATTGGTTAAGTAAATTTATAAAATGGTAGGGTCTTAGCTATATTACTGCATTAGTCAGTTAATTCTCCATAATTAATAACTCTGTTGGGTCACAGCCTTAATGTGTATTATAGTCGGCTAAAGTAAATAAATACCACTATAGGGTCTTAACCCAAATATTAAAACTTGTTGGGTTGATTTGTAGCATCAATCATAACCGTTTTTTCACTGGAAAAACTCTGGTGCAATGGCTGTTGTTCTAAATTTTGTCCCCAAGGATTTGTTGCAAATATCGATTATTGACGTCCTTAATTACTAATAATCTATATGGGCTCTGAAAAAGCTTTATTGATCAACCCTAGAAATTGGACTTGTAATTAACTGTCTACCTAGCCTTCCCTTTAGATGGCTCCAACTCCAGTAACACAATTAACTCAAAATCTTGAATAGATTGTTGTACAAAAGGCTGAAGACTCTACAAAACATAATTTTTGATATGGAAAATCGTGTTTTTTGTGTTACAGTGTAAAAACATGGAGATTTTCATGGTTTTTGCATTTGGACCACTTTAGACCAGGTTCAGATTAAAAACAATTGAGCTTCAGTGGGTCAGATCTTTAATAGATTGTCGTACAAAGGCTAAAGCCTCTTTAAAGCATAGTTTTTTGATTTGAAAAAACATTATTTTCTGTGTTAAAATGTAAAAACATGGAGATTTTAGTGCTTTCTTGCATCTGGACCACTTTAGACTAGGTGCAGATCAAAAACCTCTATGCTTAGATGGGCTGAATGTGGAGTAGATCATATTTTTGGACCAGAACAGTTTGTACTGGTACAAATCTGATCCATACAGGTTCCATACAGGAACCCAGTGGACCTAAGGGATCCACTGCCTATATTCCAGTGCCACACGTAACAGGATACTCATAGAGGTCCCATGTTTATGTAACAATGATCAGAGCTGTTTTGGCAGCAGGTGCAGGTGGTTTTAATGTTGTGGCTGATCGCCATGTATTCATAGAGTGTGTAAAAGAATTTCATCTGGATACCACAGTTGTGACACAGATATTGGTAAAAATTTAAGGTGTAATCTCAAGAACATATCATCCCATCTACCTTCTCTCCAGGTTCTCCAGGCAGTCCTCTGTCTCCAGTCTTTCCCGGCGGCCCCTGTCAGGAACAATGGCAGCCTTTATTATTCTGTGCTATTGTAAAAGTCAGTGGGATTTCTTATACTGGCTGTGTGATCAACTCACCGTTGGTCCCATCTCCCCGAGTGACCCAATCGTTCCCGGTGGCCCCGCTGGTCCCTGCAGCAACAGAGCAGAGGCATCAATAAAAAAAAGTATTGAGAGGTTAAGAGTGCTTTTCTAATCTCGCACAAACGCCTCTGAAAGTGACAGTAAAAGGAGAAAAATGTGAAGAGAAGTAAGAACTGGGCAGAATGTGTGGATTTGTGGAGATAAGTTAATCTGGAGGGCTAACAGCCTTCAAAACAGAGAGCCAAAGCTTCTGAAAGTGATGAAAAGTGGCTTGCTGTTATAGAGACGCATCGAGGCTACAATAAAGCTGCCTCTACAGGAAGGAGATGGTGTAAATCAAATTGTCTCCGACTCACTCCTTCTCTGCTCGTGTCTGTGGGAGTTGTGCAGAATGGGAGAAAGAGGATTAGGTTGTCCAGGGCTTTTCAATCAGGATGTGGGTTTCCAGGAAGAACTGAGTCAAAGGAGTCAGGATGGAAAGTCAATCTATACATGCAAGGGGCAGGAAGAAAGGTGCACAGCAGGTGGTGCAGAGCCACGAGTCAGTGTAGATAATGAGATACTAGACATGTTTCCTTACAGTTCTCCAACAAATCTGAAGCAAACTTTGGAAATGTTGCAAAAAATCTAAAAAGAAAATGTGAATTAGACTGCTTTGGTGCGAGTAAGATTGCATAGTGTCGTCTAAAGGCGGCTGCAAAGACTACATTATACATGACTGCAGTAAAGAGAGTAGAAGAAGCTGCATAACCATGATTGTTACAAATCTTTTTACTTTAAATACATACTACAGTTGCCCGTACAGATTACATGCCATTTCATACAGTATGCATACAATTGTAAGATGTTGCATCTTAAACGTTCACTGTTGGAGTTTGTTGTACAAAATGAGCTGTCATCTATTGTCATCTATCTAAATGCAAAATTAGAGCAGACGTGAGAGGAGATCTTGGTATTTTTGGCATGCTATATGTGATATTCTACATATTGGGACATACTGAATCTTTTCCTGGCATACTACATAGTATGGAATATATGGAAATGTGAATATTAGAAGATGAATATAAGAAGAAGAAACAAACAAAACTTTTGCCATCAACAAGAAATAAATGGAAATAAGTCCTTAGGAATGATTTTTTATTAGGAAATTTGGAATTATTCTTTCATGCCAGCTGGTACTATTACAAGCTTCATGCTTTCTGGAATTGAAAACAACAACAGAAGCAGAAACCGCTAATGTAAAGTCAATGTTTGCCACACCAGAACTTAATCATAGAAGACGTTTCCATCTCCCATTATGTGCATTAAATCTACCTTCCGCAAGAGAGCTTCCCAAATTTTTCTTTGTGAAATTGATAACACTTTTACAAATTTTGCATTTCCATGAACTTTATCTAATGCTACACTTCAGAATCTGCAAAAAGTATGTTATGGAAACCCAGATATGATGATTCATGCCTGAAGCCTCCCTGAGAAATAAGTCTGCAACTTCAAGAGTTTTGTAGTGAAGACCAGAGAGAAGACATGAATAGAATAGAATAGAATAGAATAGAATAGAATAGAATAGAATAGAATAGAATAGAATAGAATAGAATAGAATAGAATAGAATAGAATAGAATGTGCTTTATTGTCATTATACAGTGTACAACAAGATTGGACAGCTTCTCCTTTTCAGTGCAAACAAGAAGGTGCAAGACAAAAGTCTCAAAAATCTTAAAGGTAGTGCAAACCGTCTCCATTTACAAATATACAATATAAATAAGATAGAGTGAAATGATACAGGAGCTGAGGTTGATTCTCATACCAGAAACCAAAATTTTTCAAGCTGCAGTTGAAAAAAAAATCTCCCAGAATGGGCAAGATTTTCTAAGGCTTAAAAGCAGAGCCAAGAGAAGGTCTAGAAATTAAGTTATAATACTGAACGGTTAGTGGAGCATTTTTGAGCGATGATGCCAAAAGAATACTGCCTACCCCAGCTTTACCATTCATGTAGGTAAAGATTAAACTCACTGGCTCTCCAGCGATTCCTTTGGCTCCTGGAGGTCCTGAGGGCCCCTGAACACCCTGAAAATAATACAGCCATTTGTAACACACACACACATAGCACTAGTATTCATACAAACATAGAAATGCTACAACCCCCACAAGAGAAACAGAACACCACACAAGCCGGACTTTCCACGACTGTTCCCCAAAGTGTGTCCACCCCGAAATCAAGACTGACCTAAAAGAGAACTCTGTTAGCCCCAATCACTTACTGGAAATCCCCGAGGACCAGCTTCACCTGGCTTACCGAGCTTCCCCTGCGGCAAAAAAACATGACACAAATGGAAAAAAAAGCTTTAAGGAGTGACCAGTCAGTTAGATCTGAGTTGTGTTGTTGCCCTGTCAAACTTTGTATAGTCAGTCTAAGAACAGAGATCTGTTCTGTTTCTTGTGTGTTCTTGAGTCCTCATTTAGGTTTTACATAATCTAATCATGTTCCATGTTATAAAAAGCAGGAATAATTAAATATAGGGGTGCTATTGATGACTATTTTTATTTTATTTATTATCTATAAATGAATTTAAGTGTCTGTTCTTAAAAAAAACCCACAGTGAAAAATGTCATTCACAAGTTGTGAGAGCCCAAAGCTGTTCTCTTTAAATTGCTTTTTCTGTCCCAGCAACACTCTGCATCCAAAAAAATACTAAATGTACAATGATGGCATGAGAAGTGTTTTTACCTTTGATAGTTGGAGTATATTTTGCATATCATACCAATGTTATTTCACTTAAGTGAGATAAATACAAGGCTTTTACTATTAACCTTCAGAATCCCCAAAAGGCACATTATATGACAAAGGAAAGAAAAATCACCAAAATTACACCTTTTATCACAGACAGAAACTGTAAAAACAAAAAAAAAAGTCAGATTTTCACCTTTCAGCAGATCAAAAACTATTCATCTGTGACATAGCTTAAAATCATGATATTTCATCATGTCAGTTTATTCTATATGTCTCAATTAAAAATACACCAAAAATATTCTTGACACAACTGAGAAGCCATTAGTGACTCAGCTGTGACCGACAGTGTTGTGACAAAAATTCGGGGGCTTTTCGGCTGAACTGCAGGCAGTGGTTACACAAATTTGATAGAGACAAATATGGGAACAAAGTAAAAATGTTAAAAGTACGATTTGTTATATTTTCAGTTACACCTGCGGAGTGTTGTGAATATGTTGTACATGTTGATTCCTGTTGTTTTTCATTTTGTCAAATAAATATTCATAGTAATTCAACTTTTTTTTTCTTTTAGAACTTTTGGCATTGTCACAGTTTTCAGTTCTCTCTACATCTAGTCATGGTTGTGCTGTTTCCATAGAGCTGCAGGACTTTATACTGCAGTGAAAAATGCGACTGGAGCTAAAAAAACTCCCAGAAAAAGCTTGAAACTTAGAGGATTAATGGGCAATTTTCTCATGTTTCATTGATACTTTTACATTAGTAAATAAAGTAACTGCTTCTAAAATGATTATTTGATCATCAAAACAGTGCAAAAATAATTAATTATTTGACTGTTTTTGTCACTGATTAATTAACTGCAGAAGTCCATCGGGAAAATGAGGATGTACCAAACTGTTACTTGACAAACAACAAATATTATTATAAGATGGCATAAGAAAACTGCAACAACACAATTGGAGTAGTGCCATGGACAAAAATATAGCTGAACAAGGTGGAGAAATGAATTAATCATCTTATAATATATGTAGAATAAAGCTCTGTAACCCTGAACACTTTCAAACCCAAATGTTGAAACGTAGCTCGGATTGGTGCGTTCGCTAAAAATAATAACAAAAAAAGAAGAAGAAGAAAAGCAAGAAGAAAAAACAACAGTTTTCCTCACCATCTCCCCAGGGAGGCCCAATTTTCCTGGTGGACCATCAGGGCTCTGAGAAGAGAAAGCATCAGTTAACTGAGCGTTCTGAAATCCCCCCAGACTCCCAACGTTTCTGACTGCCAAGCGCTACCAGCTCCATCAATATTTCAGGACTCTTTGATTTAGGATTCTGTTGTTAAATTTGCAGTTAACAAGCGTGTCCTCTAAAGGTTCTTCAGATGTTAAAAATAGTTAATAATTAAAGTCCGTGGAACAAAGCTGCTTGTAAAAAAAACTCATGATGTGTTACCGAAAATTTGGGCCATTTTGTTTATCTTCGGTTTCTATGGGACGTATTTGATGTGTGCAATTAGGAGAGTTAAGGCCAAACATTGCTCTGAGGCAGCTGTAATATATTATTATCAACAATTAGCCACAAACTCCGAATGCCTCCCATTAACCTTTAACTTTTTGTCCATGTGCTCACCTTTACTCCCGCTGACCCTTTCTCCCCCACTGGGCCATCAGGACCCCTCGGACCCTGCACAAAGAAATAAAAGTTGTCATTGATGAAAAGTTTTGGAAAACTTGGCCTTTAGCAAACCTGAAGTGCACGTTGTTCAGCATATTAAGTCAATGATTTTGGGTAGTTAATCTCCATTTTTGTCATCCCTATTTAGTGGGGCCTCGGTTTTTATGGTGTACTACGTTTTAACCCGCACTGGAGACACATCATCAAAGATTGTGGGCTATTTAGCAAATACTTGGCATCCTGGAATTAGCTGTGCAGCGTGCCCAATCCACACTGTGTAGGCTTTGTCTGCCGTTTTCTTTTTTTCCACGATCACACACAGTGGTTCTGCCTGCACACTGGGGTTATTGTAAAGAAGATTTTTGGGAAAAGGTCACAAATCCTGTAGCTGATTCATCCTTGCCTTTGAAACTGAACCAAACACTTCGCTGTCAGAACACAGCGAAGGACAGCACATGTGAACATCTTACATACAAGTGAAGTCAATGCAGCTGCTACTTATATAAAACCTTGACATTTCTATTGTGTCTGGGGAATAACAGACACATTTGTTCAAGACTGTGCTTACAATTGTAGCTGCACACAACTAATGATAGTTACACCAGAATTAGGAAATATGGCTTGACATGAATTCACTTAAATAAGCTTTTTGGACCATCCAAAAAAATAGTATTTGGAATCACTTAATAAATAAATCTGAGTCATTTTGACAAGCGGCGCATTGTTCAATAACTTGTGTTTTTATATGGACACATCAAAATTAAATTGAGATTGATAAATCCACTTAAAAAGTCATTCCAGTTTATATAATGGCCCATTTTGTCCAATGCTGAGTAGTATTTGCATATCAGAGAGGACAGTTTTACTTGTTTTTTATGAATAAAGTCACAGTTTCTTGAGTTTTATTTCAAGTGACTTCCTTTAATTTATAGGTGAATCTGCAAAAGAAATTCTGCAATAGTTCAAATTGTATTTAGATTGTTGTTTTCTTGGAGGGGAAAACAAGGTTGTCTGTATGAATGTTTAAGCATGGATGTTTTATAGAGCAGACATTTACCATCCATCCTCCCCATTGTATTCAGGTTTTCAGATCCTTTCAGCCTGAACTTCACCCACTTTTGCATTCTTTAATGTGCACCAATTTCAGGGCTTTTTACTGAAAAGTGACACGAGAGGAAACTGATGGTAATGATCTGCTTGTAAATAGCAGAAATTCTTAAATTCATAAGAGTGAGATTGGGTGAGAGCATAAGAGATTCAGCTCTTAAAGAAAATAAAATGACACAGTGATATGATACTGATGTGTGACTGAAGTATGAGACGCTCGAAGTAAAATTTTGTGCAAGCAAAAAGCAAGGTGTAAGATAAATGGGTTTACTCCTAGGTATGTCACAAGTGCTGGTACTAAATTGATGCCAAAATCTGGGAAATGTGGCAACCTTAAGTGTCCAAAACTGCAGTTCCTTAAATGGCTCCAAAAGTGAGTCAATCCCGATAGACCCCAATGATAAAACAGCCAACTTTACAACAGAAATTAACATGTTTACCATCTAGTACAAAAATGTTTGGTCTCTATAGGTAATTCTGCTAATCATAACAACTGTACAAGGGATGATTTTTTATGTACCTCATCCATTTAAATTATATTAAGGTATAAAGTTATGGATAATTATGGGTGTAACTGCACTGAGTGACAGGTGGGTGCCATCACAGGACTGTCCATGGCCCAGAGATGGATGTTTTTCTATGGGACTATAGATGCTCTAGCCACTGAAGGTATTGGACAGTAACAATAATGTGTGGCACGGTGGCCACGGATGCAGTAACAACATGGATACAACACCAAGAGTCGTGTATCTGTACACAGAATTGAAAGTGAGCAAAGATTAGCTGCTTCAATTTTAGATCGGCAACATATCATCAAAATGTTCATATCTCTAAATATTACTGCTATTGTCTGTTTCACAAAGTATGTACAGCATGTTGTTCAGGCTAACTTGGGGATAGCTCTGGTCATGATATTAGTAGGCTATTGTCATTACTGTTGAGTCTTTCAAAATATAGTGTTTTCTGTGTGTAGCAGCTTTTTTACATAAAGGACATTCATTTACCTGGATTTTTCTCATAGGATTTGGTATCGAGAATCCTGTAAATTTAATATTTTTGGTGCTAACTACAAACTCTCTGGTAGCACAACATCCCCTTTTCCCCTTGCGTGGTAAGTGAGAAGCTTTATTCTTTTGGACAACACGTGCACCCCCTGAGAATAAAGCCCATTTTCTTGTCTCTTTAAGGTAATGTTACCATTTAAATACACATTTGTGAACATGGTAAACAGGTTTCTCCTCATCCTAGTTGATTAGGAATTAAAGAGACCAGTGTTTAATAGCACCGGTCTTAATTCTGCTTGATAAAATCTTGATTTTTAGCAATTACATTTCCTAAATATTACACTTGTGAAAGTGTGTGATAACAGGAAAACCTTGTAAAGCCAACACAGGGAATGAAACTCCTTAATTATCCCACCTATTCATGTTACATCAATTATTCATTCAGTCCAATGATCCGGCTCTACAACCACAGGCTATTATCCCAAAGTAGAAAACTCAATTATGGAAAAGCCAGTGAACACCAGACTTATCCTGGGTATCCATGTCAGACACAGTGATGCAAATATGTTTCCATGAACTGAAACTCGAGGGTGTTTTATGCAGCAAGATGTTGGGACAAGCTGCTGCAACGTGTTGCATCTACATAGAAATATACAGTAGGTTATGTTTTACATTATGTTTCATGGAGGGTTAATAACAGATCCTTGGCCTTGTGGTTTTGTCTGAAGCTTCAAGAGAGATGGACAGTTGGATTTGATCAAAGAAACATTTACAATCTGTTCAGGGAAGATGACCAGCGCTGCTCATGTCAGCAACTGGACTGTTACACAGTCTTCCTCCATTTCTTTCAAATAAACTGTGGCTGCTGATGCCAGAAATGTAAAACAGATGATTTCCTTTCTTGGTTAATACCTACCAGCAAATATAGAACAAGACGTTTAGGAGTCTGCAGACAGCTCTGTGCGGCTGTAGATAAAAGTTAGAATTCAACTCATACACACACAGTGCTATTATGCTGATGTGTAGAAGGCAGAAGGCCTTGCTAGGTTATTTGGAAAGTATCGGAAAAATTTAAGATTTTGTGGAAGCATAAATATCTGCACGAAATGTCAAGGTATTTCATTCGACAGCAGTTGAGATAATCCAGCCCTAAAATTCCACAATGCTAATTGCATGAACAGGGTTATTTGGTAACAGATAGTGGATATGTGTCACCTGATGGTAATTTTTTAACACAGATTTCACTTCCTTACCCTCCTGCCTTTGGGTCCTCTGATGCCGACAGATCCCTGTGAACCAGGAGGCCCCTGCATGTGTGTGAAAAGAAGTCTTTTAGTCTGATTTTACCAATCGATGGAGTCGATGATTCAAAGGATAGCATCTATTTTTAATAGTGGTAAGTTGAAGGAAGGTACTTAGAGAATCTAGAACCAAACCACCGATTTTACCAGAATTAATCTCTTCAGTTGTTTTAATATAATGTCAACTACCAAAGGCTGCATTTTAGTGTTTTTTCAGAGGTTAGATAAGTGCAACACATCAGTGTAGTTGAAGTGTTCAGAAGTCCAAAAACTTATGACTTTTCATTAGTGACAGCAGTGAAGCACTGACTTTACACCTGATATTAACCCTCTGAACCCCAAGCAGTGTCTTGGTGTATTTTGCTCCGGTCATATTTTTACTCACTATGGGCTCATTTTTCATGGCAATATAAAGTCCTGCACCTCTATGGAAACAACACAACCATGACTAGAAGTACAGGGAACACTCGTGTCTTTGGTGCAATATAATGCACTTACAATGCCATAAATCATTAAAAAAAGAAAAAAGTTGAAAAGTAAAAGTTTAATTTCCTCAAGTATTTATTTTTTTTAAAAAGAAAAATACCAGGAATCAGCATGTACATTTTTCCACATGCTCACAGATGTTACCAATACTGGAAATATGGTATTTCTACATATTATGGATATTTTGTACGACATACATTTGTTTCCATCCTTGTCTCCTCCCTACTCTGTGCAGCACTGCCTGCAATTCAACCAAAAAAGTAGGTCTGAGCGATAAATCGATTTTATCGATTAATTCGAGTTTGTACTTAATGTCGATTTGTTTTAATGAAAATCGATTTTCTCATCAACATCCGCCACCAACGCCTTCCCGCTGGGCTCCCGTAGTTCAGAGTGCGCCCCCCTCCCCCCCGCGCTTGATGCACAAACAACATGGTGGCGAGCGGTGCAGATCTAAAGGTGTGTGTCCACTAGATGATATTTTCCTGCACGGCAACGCACCACATCTGAAAAATCACACGGACGGCGGTCACTAGCGAACCACATGACATGGTCACATGACAGCACTGACCAACAGCAGGCCGCTACGTGGTCACATGACCGAGCTTTCAGCTGGACAGTCCTGCAGACAAGTCGGATAAACACAGCGGCTCGGCCGCAAACTTTCCCTTTATTTCAAAAACACGTCAATGAGAAGTATTTCTGAAAGCATCTGAGGCAGAAATAATCTGTGCAGCAGCTGAATCTGTCCTTGTTTTAGGTCACTGACACCTAGTTTAGAAGTTTGAGGACAGTTTCACGATGCATGGAATCTCCTCACGCAGCATCCAGTTTGCATAAAGTATAACAGTGGTTCCCAACCTGGAGTCCGCTTTGTCTGCTCTGAGGCTGTGATGTTATAAAAAATAGATTTTTACATTCTGGATAAAATCAGAGTAACAGACTCACTATGTCATCACAAGTCTACTTATAAAACATTTTAAAAACACATTTATTTGGTCTTTCTTCAGGTTGGCTCTAGTTCATCCCCATTCATTAGTTTGTGTTAGAAAATTACTGACGGAAACGGTGTCTGAAAAACGCAAAACGGGTGAAGATTCATCAGTATCTAAAAACTCCGGCTATACTTCGAGAGTTACCTTAAATTTGGTTTTATTAAAGGACAAAACAGAATTATGTTATTTGTAGTGAAATGCTCGCAAATGACAGCATGAATCCAGCGAATTACGGCGACGTCAGGGAATAAAACAGTTTGGTAAAGTCGGAAATAAATTCACAAATTCGGACTTCCGGCATCAATAACTCATTAAATATACGTTGTCTAAACATAAACAATGCCTCTTTTCCATCGTTGTAAGGTAGACAATGTGCTACAAGCCCAGTTTAATCAAAAGTAGCTACAGAAATAACATTGGTGTCTATGAGCAGCAGGCTGTGTGACGAGTGAACAGGAACCATCTGCAAAATGCAAAACTGCTGCTAACAGCGAAGAGAGACAATTATTCAACAAATTTACTGCAGCCAGCAACTGACTCCTGCTGGTCATACTACAACTCTTGGTTTGATATTAAATATTTTTTTCTCATAAGTGTAAGGATTTTTTTAGTTAAAAAAAATCAGTAACTGAACTCTTATGCATTGTAGTGTCATCAAATTTACTGCAGCCATAAACTCTCTCCTCCTCATCATAGTACAACTCTTGAACTCTTGGTTTGATATAAAATATTTTTTTGTAATTTTAGGGAATTTTCTATTAGTAATACAATTCAATAACTTCCCTCTTATGTTTTGTAGTGTACTTATGTGGTGGTGGTGGTGGGTGGGGTGCTGGGGTGCAGCTTATAGGAGGGGCTCCAAGCCACACAGGTTGGGAACCACTGAAGTAGAAGTCAGTCTACTTTATGCAAATGAGCTGCAGCCCTCTCCAGGTAAACACACCGGATCACAGCGGGAAATGCACTGCAACCGGACCAGCATGCCACATGCAGCACATTTCCAGCTGCGATCCGGTGTGTTTACCTGGAGAGGGCTGCAGCTTATTTGCATAGAGTAGACTGGACTCCAAGGTGCTGAGGACAGGTAGGGGGTAAAAAGAAAAATCGGATAAATCGTGAATTGGGATTTTTTGTGAAAAAAATCGGAGATTTTTTTTTAGGCCATATCGTCCAGCCCTACAAAAAAGTTCCCATATTTTTGTCACGTGTCTGTTGGTTGCAGCTGAGGCCATCATGGCTTAACCATTATACTGTTACAGAATCTGGTTGGAGCGGATTCTGACAAAACATTATAATTTTAGGCTTAGATTCGGCTGTTTTCCAATGGAGCAGCATGTCACAGATGAGCAGTTCAAGACCCATTGGAAAGTTGACAATCTGACAATAATTTCTCTTCTAACAGCTTCTGGCTTATTCAAATGGAGTCATTTTGGCTATTTTTCTAAATATAACATGCTGTTTGGGGTTCAGAGGGTTATGTATCCAGACAAAGTTTAGTTATGCAGTCTACACGATCGTCCAGTAATCCAGTAATATCTCTGGTTTACCTTTGTGTACATGTAAAGCTACAATAATGACAATGATAAACTTACTGGGATCCCTTGTGGTCCAGGTAGCCCCGTCTCTCCAGGTATTCCAGTGTGACCCTGATGGATACAACATTTCTCAAACGATATGATTCATCGACCAAAACATAAACTAGCTCTCAGATTTCCGCCAAAACTGGATGCCTTGTATTATCTGCTTGTTCGATTAGTACTACATAGTCATTTAAATCTGTCCAATCTTATCACATCCCCCCATCCCTTACATATGTAGAATTGAACACCCCCCTGGTACGAGAGATGGGGTCCAAACTTACTCCTTACCATCGGCCCTGGTTCACCTGGCGGCCCGGGTACACCTGTTTTCCCTCGATCCCCCTGAGAAACCACAAACCACAATTAATACAACCCAAGTAGTGCTGCAACTGATGATTCCCAACTGTTGTTATTCAAATTACACCCAATAGCCAAACACAGTTTACCAGAGCCTCAAAATTATTGGTTTAGTCTCATAAGTAGCTCAAAACTCAAGGATACTTAGTTTTGAATTAGATGATGCAGATAAAAAACAGCAAATCTGCACATTTGAGAAGATGTTACCAGCAATTGTTTGACAGTTTTGCTTGAGAAATGACTTGTTCAATACATTTTCTGTCCACTGACTAATCGATTAATCCTTTCAGCCCTAATTATGGGTCACATCAATAGATCATAAGAGATTAAAATGGAACAACAAATTGCGACAGTGTGACAAATGAAGTTGGTGCCAACCTTTTCTCCAGTGATACCCATCTCCCCAGCAGGCCCGATGAACCCCGGCAGTCCCTGAAGGAGAGAGAACATGCTGTCTTAGCTGTCTCTTCTTTCTCTCAGTTTTGTGAACTTCAATTTCTCATAATAGGCTGCCGAGCGCCGGGGCTCCGACAAAACAGACACACAGTGAGCATCAAACAGAAACCAGCAGAAGGAGGGAGAAAAGCCTTTACCCTCTCGCCAAGCTTTCCGACCTCGCCAGTTATCCCGGTCTCGCCCTACAGCAAAGCAGCCAATTAGCATATCACAAACTTATTCATGCCTTTCGTTTTTTTTGTTTTTTTTTAGTTCAATTCAGCTGAAATGTGCTCAGAGGCCAGTTCCCCTGTGGTAACTGGGAATTAACATCTAATTTACACATATTCAGATGATACATTATCATAAAATTGAACCAGGGAGACAATGTTCAGTTAAGGATGACACTGGTTTCGGCACTAAAAGTGTGACAATTAGGTCTGACCTTGAGTCCATCTGGGCCTGTCAGTCCAGGGAATCCCTGCCTCCCAGGCCTGCCCTGAACAGAAAGCAAAAATGACAGACAGAAGTGTACTGAAGCTCCACGCAACAATAAACTCCATAGCTTCTATAAGAGGTGTGGTGTTTGTGAGTCTGCCGTCCCTCAAGAGGCTGTGGCGCAAAAAACAAACCAACAACTGATGCCAGAACAACAACAAAAAAAGAAGAAAAATCCCTTTGAGAAACTTAATTATCCAGAAAACAGAGAGCTGTTACCGGCATCAAAGGCTTGGTATTACTCACAGAAGTCTTTGGGTCATTTGTGTTCATTTTCAGTAATCACTTGTGGGTTACACGTTTGGGAGATGGCAGACTGAAGTCAACCACTGCAAAAATAGAGAGTTTCATTGGAAGAGTCGTTCCTATTGTTTAGCCTGGAATGACTCCAAACACTTTTTTTTTTGTTGCTTTTTGGACAGAGACAGTCACTGTGGACTTTTATTTACGCTACAAAACAGTTCAAAGCCATCCTATTTGTCTCCTATGAAGTCAAAAGTTTGGCTTGCATGGCGCTATATTCTATGTTCAGATATTAAAGAATATAAATCTACATATGGTGAAAATATTTGAAAAACAAACAACAAAGGGAACTTGATTCAATCAATTCCTTCATTCTGTACTTTGCCTGCATGTTTGACCTCACAAATAGATGCTATTATAATATTTTTTCATTAGATCTAAGATTTAAAAGCCCCCCCCGTTTCCTGCATTCATCTAAAAAGTATGCATACCATGCAATTAGACTGGACAAACATCTCTACATTTTTTTTAGCACTTGAAGAATAGCTTTTGTTTGTGACCGTCTGTGTTTGTGTTTTTTTTATGATAGAAAAGAGCATAGCAATTTGCTGACCAATCTGGTAATACCAGGACACCGTGTCCAATAGGAAGTCTTTCAAAACAGCTTTAGAACAATGGAGAGATAAGTCAGCCAAAGACCCGCTATCCGTAAGTGGTCATAGTTATTCCTCCAAAAGCTAAAATTAGGCAGAAACACATGGTGAACTGGTGCATAACGAGTATTGTGGTGTTTGCATGTGGATCCCTAAAAGATAACTGTGTTGTTGTATCTTCTAACTGGTTTTTAACCAATCAGCACTCACCTCGAGTCCAGCGGGTCCAGCCGGCCCAACTGGTCCCTCGTCACCCTGACAAAAATAAAACCACTAAAGGTAAACAGACAAAACATTTCTTCTATCTTGAAGTCACTTGTAAGTATATTAAGCTGATCCCACCTGGAGTCCAAGGGCTCCTCTTGAACCTGGCAAACCTCGTGTCCCTTGCTTTCCCTACGGATCAAACACTGTGGGTGAGGTTTCACTTTATTTCTCTGTGCAGAAATAGTTAGTATAACTCTACTAACCTTAGGTCCTTCAGGGCCGTTATGTCCTGGTGGGCCAATGTCACCTGGAAAGCCCTGTGAAAATGACAAAAAATGACTTTTTCCGCATTGTATTGATAAATACTCTGACACAAGAAGACAATAAATTGAATCAAAATGGATTTCTTTGTGCATATAATCCAATCCTACCTCTGGACCAGGAGGACCAGGTAAACCATCAGGGCCCTTTTCACCAAGGTTGCCCTAAGAAATGCCACAAACATTATTAAACAGATCAGAAACATCGAAATAACCAAACTGATTATCCATACATTAGCACAAATTCACTGAATAGTTTTTTGCAAGCAGCATTGTGTAGTATGTCACCAAGACAGTCTAAAATAACTTGAAAAGTGACATAACAATAAAATAAAATATGCCCTGGAGCTTCTGTAAAAAAGGCTTTGTCATGGTGCCCCTTTACCAGCTAAACTACTACGATGCTTTTAATGCATTTCAAGGTCCTGTCACTGTAATGCAACGCAAATTGGAATTTAAGTTTTGTAAAACTCTGCACAAAACAAGTGAAACTCAGGTAAGATTCTAGGAAGTATGAATGAGTTTAGTTCCTCAGAACTGCTGCTTATCATCATTGCAGGATGCTGAAATCACAGATCAAACAAGCAGGAGACTCCATGCAGCACTCTCAAATCAGATCAGAGCGTACTGAAGACATTAAGGACACTTTAGATCGACATGAGTGCCAGTTCTTAATGCTGTGCCCCTGCTCTTTGAGGGGTTGTTTGTGTCTGATGAGATCAAAATTCTCGTACATGCATGAGTGCCTGGAGCGTGCTTTTGTATACGTTTGTGAAGATTTCGACTCAAGAGCACCAACATTACATCTTGAGTGCATCTTCAGACTTACTGGACCCTGTGAGGACACCGCTATGCTTTCAAAACAAAATTCTGACCAGAAGCTCCAAAAAAGAAAAGAAACAACTTTAACAACTTAATTTAGAGAAGCAGCCAAAGCATACAAGGAATAAAAGCAGCAAAAAAGAAACACGTCAGTTCTATATGATGTTGTAACTGTGCATCACAGACAAACTGTACTATAACATTAATTCAAAGATTAGTTTCACAATTTAATCAAAAAATAAACTAACTAAATATTAGATGACTGAGATGGGATCCAGGGCAAAAAAAAAAAAACTTCATCGCAGCATCGCTAGTATTCACCACATTTTGTAAATCACTTGAAAGATTTGCTTTTTCTCCATGTTTGAATGTAGAAGTAAAGAATATACCTGTGGTCCTGGTTTTCCACAAGGACCTGGCAACCCAGGTGAGCCACGGCTGCCCTGAAACACAAAAGCCAGCTCAGTGTAAACAACAGACCAAGCCAAGCATGTGCATTTAAAATAAAAACACAAAAACCACACACAGCATGGCACAAAAGCTGTTGGCATTTTAGATTTTCAGTTTCTTATCCATAATGTTATACCATCAGAGAGGCATTTTCACAAACTTTTATTGCCTAAAACTTAGTACATGGAAATGGTAAATGGACTGCACTTCAATAGCACTTTTAGAAAGCAGAACAACAGGTCTCAATCCACACAAAAACACTGATAGTGGGTGAGATGACAAACAAGGATAAATGGAAGTAATCCAGCGTTGCTAAAGGGACACGGATGCAAATGGTTGCAGATACAAGAAGCCAGGTATTGAGCCACCAATTTTATTATTTATGAATGATTCACTGAATCACCTACCTTGTCCCCTTGGAAACCACACTCCCCTGGCTCTCCTGTTATGCCAACATCCCCCTGGGAAAACACAGCAACATAAAAATGAATCCGAATGTTGATAAAACAGACAGAGTGAATCAAAAGCTAATGTCCCAGGAGTGCTGAGTAGGACACAAGTCGTAGATTATAGTTTTGTGTTACATGCTACCTTTCTCAGAAATCAGAGATATGATTTAGTGATTTTTCAGCATTCTTATGTATAAGGTGGTTAGTAGTTTGAGAAAGACATATGCAGATCACCTTATCACCTTTCAGTCCTGGTTCCCCTGGGTTTCCCAGTACTCCCTTTGAAGCAAAACACAAAACAAGATAAATGATTAAACATGATTAATGAGTAGTCCTGTTGTTGCTGCTGTTTGCTCAGGCTTACACACTCTGCAGTAATTAATCCCAACACCAACCGTGTGTCTTGTCAGAGTGAATTTAACCACTACTTGAGGACATTTTGATTAAGACCAATTACTAAACTGCCTAAATGTGCACTATTTATACTGAATCAATCTCAAAAAACAAGACAGAAATGTCACTAGAAAACTGTAATTTACCTTCAGTCCTGGTGGTCCTGATAAGCCCATGATGCCTACAGGGCCCATGTCTCCCTGCAAACGACAACACAAAGAAAACACATACTCATACACCAGCAACCACGTTAAAAAACACTTATATTTTGTACGTCCCACTTATGCTGTCAAAAGAACTCTGCCATGTCAGGGCATAGATGCCACGAGACCTCCGAAGGTGTCCAGTTAGGACTTGTTTTCCAACACATCCAACAGATGATCGATCAGATTGGGATCTGGTTATTTTGGAGGCAAAGTCAACACCATGAACTCTTTGTCATGGTCTTCAAACCATTCCAAAACAAAGTACAGTGGGGCAGTTAGCATTATCCTGCAAAAAGAAGGCCGTGAAGGGTTGTATATGGTCTGCATCTATGTTTAGGTCAAAGCAACATCCAAATGGATTCCAGGATCCAAGGTTTCCCAGTAGAACATTGCCTAGACAAACACGCTGCTTTCGTTGACTTGCCTTCTTTCCATATTGCATGCTGCTGCTATCCTTTCCTCTTGTAAACAAACTAAAGGCACCAGATGTCCACAAGAGGCAACAGAAAATGTGATTCTTCAGACCAGGTCATCTTCTTCCACTCTTCAAAGGTCCAGCTCTGATACTCATGTGCCAATTGTAGGTGGACAGGAGTCTGACTGATTTGCAGTAACTTGTGATGCAGTTTGTGTTCAGACATCTTTCTATCATAACTAGCATTGGAAATTAGCCGGTTACAGTAGCTCTTCTTCACTCTTTGCTCCCCACCAACATCAACAAACTTTGGACGTCCCATACTCTAAGAGTGTACATGGAGATGACTCAAGTAACCGTCCCAACCTTGTCTTTGAGAGGGTCTTTCAGTATCCTCCGAACAATGTGCATTTTCAAGGTTATGATGCAACATCTAATATGGCAGCAGGACCAGACGAATCTAAATTAGGTGGAGGGTCTTTAGCTGGATATGCCCCCACAGCACAACAGCGATCCCAACCTAATCCAGCAGTCCTGTCCGTCTATGACTTCTGGAGAGGACTCCCTTCTGCTTTTAACTTTAGAGGTGTAAACTTTGATGTAGTGAACTACCAGCCAAGAAACCCAGAACCCTATGAATGATCCAATCACTGGTTCAGTGGCTTTAATGATGTGGCAGATTGGTGTATTTCATAATTGCTACCATAACTAGGGTTGGGTATTTTCCAGAAATAGAGAAGGTAGTGCAGTGGTTAGCAGTGTCGCCTCACAACATGAACTTTCTGGGTTTGAACCTGCAATGGACTGGTGACCTGTATAGGAATGCCAGTTGGGATAGAAGCCACATCTCTCAAATGTTCAAGTCAAAACAGATTACTTATTGATGCCTGCTTTTTGGTACAGTTTTGATAGGTTTGAGAGTTACTCCTGAGAACACATTTTGGTCAGCAGCAAAAAAGTGTTTCAAACCTACAGCCGGTGCTCAAAATACATAAAATAAAGATGCACTTCCTGAAGTGAACGATGTGTAAGAGATGTAAAAGAATAGCAATGTTATTATCTACTTTTCCTAAAGAAAGAAAAGACAAAAATGCACTGAGAGAGACAAGGAATCACAGTGTATAAACCATGATATATAAATGTATAATCGGTTAAAAGGATAAAACAACACTCACAATGAGACCAGTCACTCCACATGGACCAGGAGCTCCCAGTTCACCCTAAGGAGGGAAGAAAGAGCAAGAGATAAAGAAAAGATACAACGCGAGCACGGAGTAGAGCTCCAGGGGAAGGACTCGTATGAAAGCAAACAGTGTGTTGCTACATTTTGTTTGATTGGTGTTTTCCTCCACCGAGTGATATTTTTCTCCATTAGCTTTAGCACAGCGACTGAGCGACTTGGCACTTGACACACAGAGCAGCTTGTTGTCCTAATGATGTGCCCCACTGCCACATGCCATGCCTACATCCTCTCCAAAGCGCCGCATCAAATGGAGAGAGATGGCCAACACACCAGCCCAGTGTGGCCTTCCTGTCGCCTCCCTCAACATTCCCTATGAATGAAAGGAGATGAATGCAGCCAAATGGAACATCCCCTTTCCCTCTGGAGGGAGAGGAAATGAAGCCTGGAGGAGACTCTCAGAGGTCAGCCAATCACAATCTGGCACTGACCCTGTCAATCATGAGCGGCGAGGGTCAAGCCGAAGAAAGAGGAGCGGCGAGTGAAAGTGCTGACGCTGCCCTTCATATCAGTGTGGATTATGATGGCTGAGTGAGTTGGTGAAGGACTGCAGGTCTTTGGCTCGCAGTCAATCTTGTGGAGGAAAAAAAAATGTGTTGCTATGAAACAAGATGTAAGCAAGCTGTGACTCTGTTACTGTGCATTTTTCAGAAATAGTGCAGCAGTTTATCTGGACTTATGTCAAAAAACATAGCAGCATTTGTTTTCAGTGCATGAAAGAACTGAATCATTTCTCATAAAGCCCTTTGTGCTGCATTTTTAGAGGAATTGTGCAAAAGAAATGAAACTTTAGACACACAACAACCACAATATGCATCATTCCTTTTGAATTATGACATTTTCTCAGGAAATCATGTTCAACCAGCAAATCTGAATCAGCTGTCCCTCTACAATCAAAGCTATTTTTAGTCTTTACTGTATGAAATTGTCCTGGTGTGTGAAGATCAGGGAGGAGATCTGAAATTCGGAACTCAAAAAGTTTTCAAGCCAATTTCATTAAGTTGCCTCAATTTGAATTCAGTTTATAATCAAGTAATGCAGAAATTAGACTTTAAATTACACACAATATTAAGCTGATGCAATTGCTGGCATTATTGTGTCAACACAATCCTTCAAAATAAAGTTTGAAACATAAAATGTAAATCCAGACCAGTAAATTAGATTTTTTTTTTTTTTGTTTTGCAACTTTGCAGTTCATTGAGTAGTGGGAATATTTCTCATGAAATTACTTCTTGTATGGTCATTATCTCCAATGTTTTGGACTTCAGGGACACATAGGAGGAGTTGCATTGTGCGAAATTAATTAAGTTGTGCAGGTATCCATTTCCTTAATAATGCACTTGTTTACCTGGACTTAAAATTTAAAATAACATAGACATATTTGCTTTAAGTGCTTAAGAAAGTGCAGTAATTGCTCATTAAGCCATCTGCCCTGCATTTCTAGAGGACACGTGTTAAATAAATGAAATTTTTGAATATTCAATACACAAAGATTTATGCAACAGCCACAAGATGCATCAATCTTTGTGAGTTGTGATATTTTCTGAGAAAATGATGATCAACCAACAAACTATATTGAGTTCAGAGAATCAGCTTTTCCTCTACAGTCAAATGTGTTTTTAGTGTTTAATGTCAGAAATTGCCCAAGCATGTTAAGACAGAGGAGAAGACTGAAAAACTTGAATTCAAGATGAAGAAAAAATGTTTTCAAGCCTATTTCATTACGTTACCTGGGCTTGTGTTTAGTTTTCAATCAACTAAGGCAGAAATTTCAGTTGAAATTATGCATATTAGGTCGGTGAAATTATTAACACTATTTTGTCAACCCAGCATTTCAAAATAAAGTTTGAAACTTAAAAAGTTAATCTACATCAGTAAATTGGATTGTTTTTTTTCTTGAGAATACCTCGCTTGAATTACTTTTTAGTGTTTTATTGTTATGTTCACATCTGGGGAAATCTCTTTCAGTAACAATGTTTTGGACTTCAGGGACATACAGGAGGAATTAATAATATGCTAGTATTTTTACAGGAAATGTGCTAAATAAATGAAATTTTATAGAACTCGTACAAAAAATTATGCAAAAGCCACAAAATGCATCAGTCTTTATGACTTATGACATTTTCTAATGAAATTATGTTCAACCAACAAACTATATTGAGTTCAGAGAATGAGCTTTTCCTTCACAGTCAAATTTATTTGTTGTCTTTACTGTATAAAACTGTCCTGGCATGTTAAGATAGTGGAGAAGACCTCAAATCCTGAGCTCAGTGTGAAGAAAATTAGGTTTTCAAGCCATATTCATTAATTTGCCTCGACTTGAATTCAGTTTTCAATCAAGTAATGCAGAAATGTGAGTTTAAATTACACACAATATTAAGTTGACGTAAGTACTAACAATATTATGTGAACACAATCCACCAAAAATGAAGTTTGAAACTTAAAAAGTTCATGTAAATCAGTAAATTGGACTGTTTTTGTCTTGGGAATAGATCTCTTGAACCACTTTTTAGTGTATTATTGTTATCTGTTCACATCTGGTGAAATCTCTATCGGTAACAATGTTTTGCTCTTCGGGGACACACACAAGGAATTGCATTGTGTAAAAATAATGATGAAGTTGTGCAGGGTTCCACATCCTTTCACTTACTGGGTTCCCATCAGGGCCAGGAGGTCCCCTCTCTCCAAAGTCACCAGGAAACCCCTGAGCACACAAACAAACAAACAGGATGGTCACGTAAGCAGAGAGGAGGAGAGGGGAGGGGAGAGCTGAGTGGCTTCATCACACTGTCAGAACGCCCATTTTGATGGTGGCTGCACTCAGGTAACACAGTGAAGTTATTGCACCCAAACACAGGGGGATCAACAAAGTGTCTCCCCAAAACAGAAGTTTGCAGAGTAAAGCCAAGCAAATCCCACCGAATGCGCTCCCAGCACTTTCATTCCTGGGAGACCGGCAGGAAATTCCATGGCTGAGTGTTTCCAAGCGACGAGTGTCTGTGTGTGCACGCGCTGGCAGCGTGAACCAAACCCCCAGGACTTTGCCTAAATGGCTGAATAAAGCTGCTTGGCCTAGGAACTGCTGACTGTGCCCTTTTTCTTTTTTTTTTTTTGCTTTGCTTGGTGCTCGTAATTCCATTATAGAGGCAGAACAAGAGGCGTGATGCAGCCACGAGGCCACACGCTCATCGTGTGCTTGTCAGCAGGCCAAGGTCAACACGAAAAACCCGGCGCTCAACACCGCTCTGCAGCGCTACGGTCAGAATGTCTGCAGACGGAGAGGAAAAGATCAAATTAAAACGTACGATGACCCCGAGAGACGGCGGAGACGGTTGTGTGGCTTCTTCAGAACATCAGGCAAACGCGGATAAAGTGTATAAGCAGCGACATGAGGCCAACAGGACATGTGGAAAAGTTTGCCTCTTTCCAAAAATATCAATAGCTGTCTCCATTTGATCAGAAACACATGCACAACTTTGCTTTCATATTGACAACTGAGTTTGGATCCGTCCAGTGAAAGTCCTGCCATAAATACATACAGAAAGCTGTTTTGACACTTTCCTATACGGCTGACAGAGCAAAAGAGGAGCAATTAGATGCTGTAAAATGCACAAAATATCTACTTTTTTGTGCATCAAGTTGTTTTAATCTTGATGACATGTATTCCTATTGGGTAAAACATGCCAACTGGTTGTCTGGTCTGTTTCTGTTACACTGTTTTACTGCTGAGTCAGGACAGAAAGAAAAAAAACTTCTTACACAACACGACTGACCTCACTTTTCACCACAGAGGAAAAGTAATGGCTTGCTCATGACTCGGCCGATGCCAGCATACTTCTGGACCTCAGTGTATGTCACTGACCACCGCTGCGTCATACTATTTAAAAGTCATGTACGACTCCACTGAGCCTGAGAAAATATCTGATTCATACAAGCGGTTGAGTGCAGCTTTAGTATTTTCCATGTAAGACTGGAAGAAGCGGAAATTTACTTCCAGGCGCCGATGACGGTAGACTTCCCTGGTCTGTGGCTGAAGACTCCGCAAGGCCAAACCCACAAATGATGCATGCCATTATCATATCCATCTAATGCAAAGCAAGCACAGTAATAAGAGCATTGTCTAACATTTCCTAATCAACTTCAGTCAGAGAAAATTAATCACAGAGATCATAATTTATAGACGGAGGGAGCAAGTTTTAACCCTTGGGACTTCTGAAAACCCACTGGTGGGTGTAAAAAGCATGTTATATTTAAAAAAAAAAAAAAAAAAACCACCAAAATTACATAATTTATCACAGTAAAAATAGAATAGTGGTTTTCAGCTTTTAGACAGCTCTCAAACTAATCATCTGTTATGTGGAAAAAAATGTGAAATCACGATATTTCCTCAAAATTAATGAATTCCATATGTTTCATTTTTTTTTTTAAAAATTCAAAAACAAAATATTTGCATTAACAATATGACAATGACATGACAAAAATTCAGGGACTTTTTGGACGAGCTGGGATGAACTGCAGGCCGTGTTTACACAAAGCACATGGGAGATGAGTAAGAAATAAAATACAAATCAGCAGTTAAACATCTGTAACATGTAAAATCATCTTTTTTCCAGCATTGGCAACATCTGTAGGCAGTTGGAAAAATGTAGTACATAATTCCATTTTTCTCTATAAAACCAAATTTAGTTTTTTCTTTTTTTTATGTTTTACAGTTGTTGGCAATATATTGTCTCACTGCACATAAGACATTTTTCAGTCTTCTCTACCTCTAGCTATGGTTGTGCTGCTTCTATAGAGGTGTAGAACTTTATATTTATTGTGGAAAAATTGGTCTACAGAGAGAAAAAACATGACAAAAGCAAAAAACTATTTAAAAGTGGTCAGAAACTGCTTGTAGTTCAGAGGCTTAATTGACTCCCTTTTACATATTGCCAATCATTTCTGATTTTAAAAAGAAAATTGAGTAAGAATCTGACTATAATCTGCTGACATATGAACATATGTGTTTTTAAAACACACAGATAAATATTTAGGGTGCATAAAACTCCCTTTACACTGTAGAACTCCCTACAGTAGCATCACAGTGCCAGAGAGGAACTTTTATTTCCACATATTTATGACTAAGGCCATGAGGAGCCTCACACTGAACTAAAGTCTCTGTCAGAGTTATGGTCATTTTATAGGAGCTCTGTGCTACAATAAGATCCCATAAATCACAAACACACAGTCACTGCTGTACGGCTACATTAACAACAGTTTTCTGAGAAGTATGTTGAGAGAAAACTTTACCGGCCTACCCATCTTGCCCTTCTTCCCATGAACGCCAGGAATTCCCTAGAAGCAGGAAAGAAAACAAGCGATGGAGAAAATGGATGAGAGGGTATTAATCAGAGGAATGAAAGTGCAGCATTTTAAGCGTCAGAAGCTATTAAATGGTCAGATTTTAAGTTTAAAGCCTTGCTAAGTCATCACATTCTTCACAATTTGAAAAACAAACGTGTTAGCTGGAGTAAAAACAGAAAAACAACATTTCAGTTGCTAGATTTTTGCCACCAGTGGGTACAAATTTAAATATTCATGGTTCATTCCTCAGGTAAGGGGAAAGTAGTTGAGAAAACCAAATCTAAAGCTCCATTTAACAGCTGTTCTGGAGCTTTCTTTTGCTCTGAAACATCATCTGCTGATGAACATTTTGCAACATGATCAAAACTTCACAACTGGTACTAATGGATCCTGAGGAGATTGTTTTGTGGGCTAAATTGGCCACTTTAGGACATTTCAGATTCAACTTTTTATATTGAGGATATATATTTGATTGAAAATGGCCCACAGCGCCATTGTGCCATTTTGGTTGAGCTAATGTGGCTAAAAACAATAAAAATCAGACTTTAGAATACTTGATATTAGTTTTTTTTATCCACATCCCTGGAAGTTAATGGAAATTTAAATCGTTGCTGGGTTTAAATAAATTTAAATCCACCCTCTACACTTTATTATTACCCTAGACAGTGAATGGGTTTGATCAAAACTTGCACCTCTTGAGGCTCAGAATAGTGATTCTGTGGTCTTTTGCCTCAAGTGTCACATTACTCCGAGAATGAATTCTATTTCTATTTCATCATTTTGACCCATGGACGCTCCTAATGCAACCCAGTAGGCAATTGGCTCTCGTGGCCACTGATACTCACTCTCTCGCCATCTGGACCAGGAAAGCCAAAGAGCCCAGGGATGCCAATGTGACCCTGGAGAAGATGAATAAAAGATGGGAGTGGAGGCACAGATAAGGCAGAGATAGATGGGGAAAAGCAAAAATGAAGTGGACGCTAGAGAATCTCTAGAAAGACTTGAGCTGCGACAGTTTGATCTGCTACAGCGCTGCAAGGTTTTGATTACGGCGGAGCTGGTCGAAGAGCCAAGCCTTGAGGCAAGTGTATATGCCCATGGACTGCATGGTGCTGGCTTCCACGATGTAGTCCAAGGGCACATACCCTCGCATCAGGGATCTCTGGAGGGTTCAAACCTGCTCAGCAAGGAGGAGGAACAACAGTGACATTAAATGAGAAGCTTGCAAGTGAATGCAGCAATGTATTTTTATATTTGGCTTGCATTAGCAAGAAGAGCAAGACTTGACTAACAAAAACATCTGTCTCCATCATTACAAGGCTGAAAAAGACCAGACGTGGGGCGTTTATGACACTGGCCAGTTTTACGTGCCCACATTGGTTAAAGTAATTCATTTAACAGCCATTTCACAGTTCATTTAAGAAGTTAAACAACATTACTATGTGGAGAAGACATGTTTCTCTACCCTGTGGCCATGAGGGGAAGATGAGCAAAGAATCACGACGAGGAAAATGAATTTCAAGACTCAGTGTGAGGATTTAGCTTCCAGATTGTCCACATTTGTTAAAAAGACGGATGTTAAGGTGGTATTTTTCCCAACATCTACTTACCCTGACTCCCTTTGGCCCCATTCTTCCTACAGGCCCAGGTAAACCCTGAATGCAACACAAGATAAAGCAGATTTCTGTGGTTACACTTTTGCAAAAAGAAGACAAAAAAAAACCACATTTATGCGTTGTTTTTCTTCATTCTAATTAGCAACATTAGCTGACATTTGCAGTGATAATACTTAAAACAGCGTCCACATCTCAGAAACACTGTCAGCTAATCCAGCAGCACAGGAAATCTCTTCCCCAGCAACTCTAAAAATCAACTCTCAGCTCCCCCACAGCAAAGTGCAGCGTTGTTCGACATCAACATACAGCCGCAGTGATTCACAGCCCACAGATGGTAGGGGGTGCTAAAAGCTAATCCATCACACGCCGCTCAAGTGTCTATGGGGATCAGAGTTCTGACATTGCAAAGTGTGTTAAAGCACAAACACAGAAACCTGTGCCTGATCTCCGCGTTATCTTAAGCATTCAGGGAATCGAAAGTGAACGTCCAGCTGTTCTCAGAGTTTTTACATTTGCTTAAAGCTAAGAGGAGACAGATTTTAAATGCAGAGAAAAAAAAACCCTAATGCTCCCCAGCTTCTCCAGTCAAACACTATTCCTTGAAGTGGGGCGAGGCTCACAGTTTGGAAGGACAGCAGCAGCTTATTTGTACCCGCAGAGCTGTGGCATTAGTCACACTTTTATTACCTTTCCTTTCTTCGGGGTAGTGCTTACTATGGAAACCTTTTGACATTTTATTTCCTCGCTAGACCAGGAGGCATCCAGCGCTGAAAAATTCCACCACAGGTGATACCTTTTTTTTCTTTTCCTGCCCTTTCATTCATCTGCTACAAACTTTTTATTTGGATTTACCAAATTAGATTTTTTTAAAGCCGACACGCTGGCGGCTGAGATTTGTTGCGGGCATCCAATATCTTGAAATTTTATTATTTCCTAGTTACCGGAAAGCATACAAGAATCCAGCTCTTCCCCTGTTGATGCTGTTATATTCATCATCCTGACAGCAGGTAAAAATTACTAAATGAAATTTGATTTATTAAAATGGCCCTGACATGGACCATTTTCAAAAAAGCTTGAATTCACAATAGAAATGATATCCAGGTTTCCATTTATTGCTTTATCTTTGCTGCTGTGTGTGTCAGTGTGTGTGTCAGTGTGTGTGTCAGTGTGTGTGTGCGGCCCTGCTCAACTAGCACTGCAACACTAGATGTACTGCACCTGCCTGCCAGGATAGCCTTTGGCCCCAGGGCTTCCATCATCTCCCCGTTCACCCTGCAGAGACAAAGACAGCACAGAGAGCGGCATTAGAAAAAAGGCAAAAGGAAGGAAGAAAGAACAGGAGGATGGAAAGACGGAAGGCCGGAAAAAAGGCTTCTTTTATGCACACATGGTTTCTGTTGTAGCCTCGCTGATTGCCATAATACAAAGCTAAGAAAGACAGTAATAAAAACTGAAAGCATGCACTGTGTTTAGGCCGCAATAAACAACAGTCCTATGTAAGGATTTAAATCTCTCAGCTTCTCAATAAAGACCTTTTGTTTAGTCGAGTCAGTGTTGCCTCAGGAAAGAGGCGCCACGACAGACGCTGCCACTCCAGCCGTTCAATTAATCCAACAGTAAGTGCTATTATAATGCGGTGTAGCCACATGCTGTTGAGACTACTGTGTTTATCCTCATCAACACACACACAACTATAATACATGAGTCATTCCCTCCTTGTGGTGAGAGCGGATCCCTCGGAGAGGAATGTTTAATTCTACATGTATGGGAAGAGTAAAACAAGATTAGTTAGTGAAGGCATGTAAGAAATTACGGGCTACAGCCGACCGCATTCATTACACACTGGCAAGAGCTGGGTTTGTGTATTCGCAGTTCCATTGGAACATTAGATAAGTAGTCTGTTAACAGAGACTGAAATCATAATGTGTGATTAATAATAATCATGAATCAGAGAAACAGTAGTCATAGTAAAAGCTGCATTAGCGCAAGTAGTATCAGAGGCAGTAAGTGTAGTTATAAGGTACAGCTACTGTACAATGTACAGGCTCATCCTAAAGTCTGGACACATAGGAAATCTCATTAACGATCTTTTTTTTTGTCTCCACAGATTTAATATGATTTTGTCAAAAGCAGAAAGAGTTGAACTGGTACTTCTCAGTGGATGTGAAGGATGGCCATATCGAAACATCCATCCATCCATTATCTATACACCACTTAATCCTCACTAGGGTCGCGGGGGGGGGCTGGAGTCTATCCCAGCTGACTCAGGTGAAGGCAGGGGACACCCTAGACAGGTCACCAGTCTGTCACAGGGCTACATACAGAGACAAACAATCACTCTCACATTCACACCTACGGGCAATTTAGAATGATCAATTAACCTCAGCATGTTTTTGGACTGTGGGAGGAAGCCGGAGTACCCGGAGAAAACCCATGCATGCACAGGGAGAACATGCAAACTCCATGCAGAAAGATCCCGGGAAAGCCGGGACGCGAACCAGGGATCTTCTAGCTGCAAGGTGAAAGTGCTAACCACTACACCACTGTGCAGCCCCATATCGAAACATAGCAGATGAATTTAACCATCCAAGGAGGATTCCTCTTGGCTTTTCCACAGTGGCGAAGGTGGTTAAAAAGTTTCAAGAAAAGGGCAGCGTCATGGACAAACCCCATTCTGGACGACCAAATGCATCAGCATCTTGAAGTATCCAGGTCTAAATACAAACACTGGGTGACCGGGTGTTCTCTGTAGCTGCACCCAGGCTCTGGAACAAGCTCCCCCCAACATGCACCATCACTGACCTGGGTCTTTTTAAATCACAACTCAAAACCTTCCTGTTTAAAATGGCTTTTCATACCTAGCAGCATGGTGACATTTTATTACTTTTCTTTTAGATGTTATGTTTTAGTGCTGTTTTATTGCTGTTTATTTCATCATTTTATCGTATATTTTACGGGCTGCTCAGTGGCGGGGTGGTTAATACTGTCAACTTGCAGCTGGAAGATCCCCAGTTCGTGTCCCGGCCTTCCTGGGGTCTTTCTGCATGCAGTTTGCATGTTCTCCCTGTACATGCAGCAGTTTCCCCACTGTTGTTCCTGGTTCAGCAAAGGCCATTTATTTTCACTGTGAATTTTATGTTTTACATGTTGTTGGCGGACTTCTTCTGACTGATTAACATGAAGACAGCAAAACCATTGACTTGACGCACTGCTAAACTTCATCCTAAATTGTTGCTTTTGCAATTTGTTTATTGCACTGTTTCAAATGTCACTGTAATTTTGAAACAGATCCCCTGTATTGTATATCTTCACGAACAACGGTCAGTTTTTGTGGAACATCACTGAGATACCAGCTAAAGCTGTTGTCCTACTGAACTACATTACAGTGGGAGGTGTTCCTCATTTTTCGTCCATCCTGTTCAGCCGTTTAAATGGCACGTGTAATCACTTAAGACGAAAGTTGGGACTAATTCTAGGTAACATGAAGAGTTTTGGCTTTCTGAACACTATGGAGCAGCAAAGTCTCCTAACATGAGGACACACATAGTGTAAAAAAAAAAAAAAAAAAAATGGATTTGCATGTGTTTTTGAGGAGTGCATGGAACATATTGTAGTGTGAAAGTAAACAAGTTTGCTTACACGAAAATCTCCACAGAGTACCTTTAAGTAATATATAAGTTCCACCAGACTGACAGTCAATCAGGAGTGTCTGCAGTAACCAAGAAATAGTGCTGCTACTTACGTTTAATGGACTAGAAAACAACCAAATCAAATGCACCAACTGAAGTAACAAGTCTCAGAATGCCGTGGAAGAAACTAACTGTGAATTCATCAGATCTGGATGTTACACCACGTGTTATTTGTGTCATTTTCAACACTAGAAGAGGCAGAAAATGCTAGCTTTTTTATTACGACATGGCACATTCTTCTAAGAGATACTGCAGAGACTTTGGATTCAGGGAGGAGGCAGATGAGGAGGAGGAGGAGCAGGAGGAAGAGGAATGACCTAGGGTGCTCAAACTATTTAGCCTACTTGTACCGTTGCCAAAAATCTCTTCCCGCCAAGATTCCCGGATGACTTGTATCTAATGTCTACTCCCTAAGTGTAGATTCACTGCTGTTGCTATTTTTTTACTATCTTGATGTGTCTGTGTTAATATTTTCTCTGTGGCATTCCCTTCCTCTCTCCTGTTTTGCAACTATAAATGGAAAGACATGCTGGGGCCTTGTGGGAACCGTCTCTGCAGGCTCTTAGTTCGTCTATTTGGTGAGTAAACATGCACCGACACACAGTTAACACACAGACGCTGCAGCTGTGAGACAGATAAACAGAATGCATTATTGGATTTAGTGACTTCAAATGAAATGGAGAGATGATTACAGACGAGAGAAAACGTGTGATAAAAGTAAAGCGAGGAGGCTCTTGGAAGTAATTCAATGAATAGCATTTATTCGATTCAACTTGTGCAAAGTGCAGTAAAACTAAAGGAAATCAATATTTGGCCAAACTACCCCTTTCCATTTAAACCAGCACAAATCATCCTCAGTGCACAGTTTTTCAAGCTACTTTGCAGGTTGGTTAGTTCAAGCGCCTTGGAAATGTTGCCACGGTTGTTCTGTGGGTTTAGGCTGTGTCTTTTATCTCAAGTAATAAACTGACTCCATGATATTGAGATTGGGACTCTGGGAGGTTCCTGGCAGCAATGCATGATGAGTACGAATACAAACATGTCATGTAGTGGGACAGACAACTAGAAACGTCAATCAAATTGTCATCCAAGCATTCAATTTGGCAAACCTAGTACTTGCAGGCCACCCATTCAGGGAAAAAAAACATCTAAAATGGCAGTAATTTTGAAAATGGTGGACACTTGAACCATATTTTGAGATCTTTTTTGAAAATCTTTTAACTTGGTTGTCCAGTTTTTGTGATATAAACATTGTATTATCCAATTTTGACACCTTAGCATTCGAATCTAGCAACAAAAAGCATCTATGAACCTTCTAAACAGAGTGAAGTCGCATTAATTTAAAGTCAAAACGGGATAGCAAATGTTAAATTTAAGTTTATTGATGCAATCAGGACAGTAAAATCCCCTTGAATTAAGCAGGTACTTTGAGTTACTTTGAGTTTGAATTAGTATTATTTTACTGTTAGTTAGAAAAAATATTAACACCGACACATGCTTGTTTTTCAAACTTCTTAGTTCTAATTGCATTTACATGTTAGGGCAGATTAGAATGTACAGAACATGTAAACACCCTTCAGGTTTGCCAGTCTGACTTCTTGCCCTTTATTTATCCAGATACTGAAACAATATCACAACCCATGAAAACCTGTACTGGAATCTACATCAGAGTGGCCAAAAGCTAGCTCTTGGCATATAAGTTATTGTGTTATAACCTGCAAATGTAGATTCTACATGCTAGATTCCATATATTTGACTATAAAATCAAACAAATTGCTCCATAAGATCGTGCTGTGTGAATATATACTGAAATGAGTATCAGAAATGGTAGCCATCTTGAAATATTGGCATCAATTTGAAAATCTGTGCGGCATGAGGAATGATTTTGATGCTTGGTGACAAAATTTGGATTCTACATGCTAAATAGCATATACATTGACAGTAAAACCAACCAAATCAATCTAAAAGATCATGCTGTGTGAAAACATATGGGATTGCATGTTGAAACGGTGGCCATCTTTAAAAAAAAAATCGGTGCCGATCAGGAAATTCATGTTACATGAGGTCAGTTTTGGTGCTTGTATTACAAAATATGCAGTTCTTCTGATATTTGCAGTTATCTGCCCCACTAAATCATTCTGCAGCCATGCTTCTAGGGAAATAAAAAATACTCACAGGTTCACCTGGGAGACCAGACGGACCAGGATGACCTTTTTGTCCCTGTTGAAAAAGAAACAATAAGTTCAAAGTTTTGCACTTTCAACAATAATTCAAACATTGTGGCATATGATGATCACAAAACCACAGGAAGTACAATGCTAAATGATGCGCTTTGCAGAAAAGGGATTGTGTCCTTCTTGGGTAGCAAATATTTAATGGCCAATGACCAGATTCAATTAAATTTTTGTTGTTATAGAGTTTATCACCTAGTATTTAGGAGCGTCTCAGTCAGCTCTGCGGGGGCTGAAATTATGTTGAGGATTTTCCAATTGCCTCAGAAAGAACGTGACTTTATTTCCTTATTTTAAAAAAAAGTAGAATGAAACAACTTAATAAAAAAACCTGGAAGGCTTTGTTTAAAAGGCTCCACAGCAAAGACAACCTTAATAGCTGTGAAACTAATAGACCACTTATCGGCAGTGCTGGCTGGTTAACCCTGAATAAAGCACTTATTTACGATTTCTGCACAAGAACAATGCAGTTTTTATTTGCTGTTGCAGCACGGCGACTCGGCCTTGAGTTTTGCCTAATCACTGCCATCGCTGCACTCTGACAAAACAATTCTGAACCATCTTGCATTAATTAAACCAGTAAACCAATTAGGCAGTAGCACGTGAAACCCAAAAGGGTAATTAATGGTCACCTTCATGCACTGTGATGTCAAATGAGCATGCCAGCTGGTTACAAAATGTATTAATCTTTTCACAATCAAGGCCCATGGTAGCGTAGATAGAGTCATGCGAAGTCATCTCTGAGAGAAGAACAAGTCGATCCTCTCAACTGTAAAGTCATTAACCACCAGCTGTGTTGAACTGTCAGCTGCATAACAACTAAACTACAGGCAGAAAAAAATCTGTATCGGGAGCAAACAAACAAGCCACCATCAAGAGATCCGCACAAAACCAACTCCGACCTGCAGCCAGAGTTAATATATGAGGATTAACACGCAGCGGGTGGCAGTAATGAAGGAAAATGTGACTAAATGTAAGATTTCTTGACTTGATTAGGCTAATTTTAGGGTGAAATCACAACCAGGAGCAGCCATTTTTAAAATATCTTGCAGAATGCAACTATATCTTTTTAAAGGTCACATATGAAAATGAAATTTTCAAGGCTAATTAAGTTTAATTGTATATATTTCAACAATTTACTGTTATTTTTATTTTTTTTAACTTAAGGTTAATAACAGAACAGTAAAATGACAGAGTAAAGTATTCATTTGCATGTTAACCGTAAAAAAAATTTAGATAAAAAAAATACACTTTTTAATGTATTTAAACCAGTAAAACATGCTAAAGATATTTGCCATTCTTTGATAGAAAAATTATGTATATAAAGTACTGAATACACAGATGATACCCATTTTGTTAAACAGCAGTTATATCTAGTAACATAACATAGCAAAAGTATTAATTTACATGTTGAGTGTAAAAAAAAAAAAAAAAAAGACCAAAACTAAATAATGTCTACATCAAAAATCTGTTAATATTAATTTGTTCTTCTTCAATGACAATTCATACAATCACACTGTCTTACTATATTTTAATCAGATAAAAGAAATCATTATTTTACAGGTATGTGCCATTATTTTCACCATTTCTACAGTTTCTGAATGTTAAAGCGTTCCGTTTTCTAAATGTATTTCTAATCTTCTTATGTTCGAAACAGGTTGCTTTAGTGTCTGTAGCTTTAAATACAGCGAAGCTACTGCTGTCCACGCCACCTTCAGGAAGAAAACTCTCTCTGCAGCTGTCATTTACCTCTCATAGTTGAACACATGGTGTGTGTGAGACCAGGACTTTCTATCACTTCTGACTTTCTTCATTTCACATGAAAGTATGACTGAATTCACTGCAGTCCGTTTTTTGTTTTGTTTCTTTTGTTTGTGCATGGTATAAATGTAAATGAGAACAGCTTTATTGTGAATTTAGTTGTATTAAAATGAAGCATATGTGAGCACAGAGAGCAGGAGAGAAGCTAACAGATGTAAACACCAGCTTGGGGGGCTGAGGACTGGCAGTAGTTAACATTTTTTCAATTCTCGCAGCATTATTTTACATTGGTTTATTCATTTTTAAGGTTTTACGATATAGAAAACAAATTAAAAATGATCTTTCACCCAATGGGACCTTCAAATTTCCATTTTTTACTTTAAATTTCCACTTTGAAGGGCATAGTTCGACATTTAAAAACTAATTGTTGTTCAATAAGAAGCTACAGCTATGAAACATTAGTTCAGTTTAGCACAAAGGTAGAAACAAGATATGCTAAACTATGCTAACCCTCTTCTGGTTGTTGGTTCATATTTAATGAACAGACATGAGAGTGCTGTCAGAATAACTCTATGCATGAAAACAAACAGTACTTTTCTCTGATAAATCGTCTTTAAAGATAGAAGAAGTGTGTTACAATACAACATACCATATAGTGTCGTAGGTTGTACATCTACTATTTCCGGCACGGCATTTCAGCATTCTGGTGCTTACAATCAATAAAATATTAAAACCTGAATTCAAAATGCGTATATTCTATAGCTTGTACATCTTGTGAATCATTTACGATGTATTTTGCAGTAACGGAGCCTGACACGTTTGGCGTCTGCCTCGCCATTAAAATTTAAAATGAAGTTTTGCAGGTTTAAAAACAGTTTGTCTTGAGAGGGGGAGTTAATATTGATGGACCCACCGGTGGGTCGGCCGGGTCGAAGGCGCTGAGGCAGAGTCGGACTGACACGACTGAAGCTGCTATGTAAAATCTCGCTGGCAGGTTGACGTCTCGTATCGATAAAAAAGTCCAGAATCAGTCTAGTGCATCATCTCAACTGAGAAAAGACATTAACAGGACGCCACTGGAGCATTTTCAGAAAACATATTACAGCTATCCCACAGCTACAGAGCAATCAGTCGAGACTCCAGACTTAGAGCCGGTTCCTGAGTCCAATAAGTCCTCGCTGGGAAATAAATAAACACAAAAGGCAACCATTTTTCAAGATTCTAATTTTCTGTCACATCTCCTGCAGCTTTTTGGACACAGATTGGAGCCAGATGCCGGTTCACTGGCTGCAGTAATTCTCCGTTATAGTCTGGTTCTGTCAACCTCCTGATTATTTCTCTATTTATCTGCAGACAGGCAGCAATGTGCAGCGAGTTGGAAGCATTTTATAGGGTTTCTGGGAGTAGATGAGTCTCCTGCAGGAGCCAAAAGCAATGCAGCCACGGAAGGACAAAAGAATGTGTCCGGGCCTTCCAGCACAGCCGATACAGCTGACTACAGTAAAAATAAGGGAAAGAACTTTGTCCCTGAAGTGTGCATGTGTGTGTGTTGTTGACCGACAAAAAAAATAGAAAATCGGACAAGTTTCACAGTTGTGTAAATCCAATGTGGATTGCATTCTCCATTAGTTCTCCCTCTCTACGAAGAGCAAACACTTATAATTAACTCACACCAGATCAGCCCTGCAGCAGCATTGTTCTTTCCATCAATTTTTATATTTATTACAGTGGAGAAACTTCGTCTTCTTCTCATCTGGTAAGTATAAGACATCTTTCTTGGATGAATCGGCAAATAAAAGCATGAGAGTGTTATTATATGAAGCTGAGGAGCAGGAAGGAAAAAATGTGGAGGGCTGCACACCTCATAAAAAGGTTGAGTGTTATTCCAGCGTGCCATGATCAGAGCTGGCTGCATAAAAGGCACACAGGTCCAGGATTGGTAATGTTCTCCACAGTGTTTCGCTTTGACACTCGGTCCCTTCGTACTTTACAGTCCCGACCGCTGACTGACTCCCAGGCAACCTTCCCATTACAACTTTACACACAGTGAGAAAAGCTTCCTCTGGCAGGAGTCCAGCAGAAAACTCAGCAAAAAAAAAAAAGCAGAAGAAAAACGGGAAGGAGGGGAGGGGGGGCGACATCAAGCTGCTGCGAGTCATATTTTACTAGCTGGTTAGACACACAAGAGAATGAACCTCCAGCTTCATGTGTGGCAGGTGATGAAATTTCAGTAAAATGTGAATACAAAAGTGCACTATAAGGAGTTTTGGCTTGGAGCGATCGAAAAAATCCGCAAGAGTCAAGAACAGCTGCAAGCAATGAGGTGTCTGGTGGCTTTCTGCGAGCTGATTGCCTTTTTATTAGCTGCATTTTAATACTTTGCATGGCTGTCAGGAGTTACTTCCTTTCGGGTCAATGCAGACTCGCAGAGCTCCACCTGAACCGATCACAAGAACAAGAAAAAGAGAGTCTGTTACAAGGATGTCGGTGCATGCCCAGCAAAAAATCCACAATTACCATAAATCAGCAGGAACAATATCGGCTTTTCCCATGACTCCATGTTCCATGAGTCACCAGACGAGAAGAGGTCTGTCTTTTTTAAGGTCCTTCACAGCTGAAAAGAGGAACCTTGAGTGCACCAGATGGTTTTTCATAGTCAGCCCTGTCCGATTGCATAACAAACTGCTGGAGCTCCCGCCAAAGGCATTATTGCTCTATTGTGTCCCAGAGGAGGACGAGGCTGTGCATGTGTCTGTCTGTGTGTGTGTGTGTGTGTGTGTGTGTGTGTGTGTGTGTGTGTGTGTGTGTGTGTGTGTCGGTAAGAAATAAAAGCTGCTTACAAAAGTTTTCTCACATTGCATAACAGCCATTTTTTCTAATTTGCATTCCTTCTGGCGTCCAAATTCTGACCTCGCCGTGACCTTTGACTGTACCGATGCACAATCAGTGTTTTGCTTCTATCTCCACCACAACATAATTCTGTGTCATCATAAACTGTCAAGTGTAATTTAAAGGAGGCTCTGTGTGTGGATTTTCTTTTCTATAAGCTTTAATAACAAAAGAAACAGCTGCACCACACAAACAGGTAACTCCCAGGTTGCAAAATTTAACTTGTTTTAGAGAAAAATCTAAATGAAAACAGGGTGGAACCTGCAAAAATGCAAAACACTATAATCATTTCGTTCCTCATTTACATCTTTAAAGATAATCTGACACTGCAGTATGTAATTCGGGTGGGGCCCCCTTTTCTTGAAAAGCTCATAAGCCTAAATAAATCTGATACATTTGGGTCCCTTGATGGTTTAAGAGCTTTTTCCGAGGTTTATTCTCACCACTAAGAAGTGGAATCTGGAGGAACTGCTGGAAATGAAGTGCACATTGTGACCCTCTCCGCTGATGACGAGGCTGTAACTGGTAGTGGAGATGGTGGAGATGGTAGAGTGGCTGCGGAGGAGCTGCGTATTGGAATCAACCATTTCTGCCATACTTCAGCTGCAGATCTCAGGAATGAATTTTTTCTGCGAAGTTGAAGCACGCAGCAATCTAATCGACATTCCTCAGTAGTAGAGTAAATATTCTCTGACTAAAGGATGAGTCCAGTGATATTCTATATAAACAAATCCCACTGAAAACACCAAAACAATGAACTGATCTGACTAACAAATATTAATCCACCGCGCTGCAGTAAATATTCACTAATGCACCAAATGTAATACATAAACAGAAAAGCTTTTCTAGTAAATACCACTGTTTGTATTCCACTGTTTACTCCCGTTTGCTAAAATCTACTGTAACAGCTGTTAGGAGGAAATAACTGGGCTTTTTAAAAGAATGCATTCAAGTCTGTGTGTTTTTGAGGCCTTTTTTAACCCTCTGAAACCCAAAAATCGCTGGATGGGTTGAAATGTGTGTTATGTTTTAAAAATTGCCACTATTACGACATTTATCAAAGCTAGAAACTGTAAAAACAGACAGAATTAATGGAGAATTATCAACTTTCAGACAAAATGTAGAGGGAAAATAGTGATGTTTTATTGAAATTCCTTTCAATTCAATAGCACCATTACATTTCAGATAGTCTCATGACGCTTGACAGAACCCATAAGCCTGAACCCCCAGACAAAGTCCTAAGGCAACAGTGGGAAGAAAAAAACTCCCTTTTAACGAGAAGAAACCTTGAGCAGAACCCAATTTTATTCTACTTGTCTTATTTTTAAAAATCCCCAAAAATATGCCATTCGCTCAAACCACATTCTGTAAAAGTCGAAAAATTCTCCATTAATTGGCACAATTGTGAAGCCACCAGCAACTCAGCTGCAACGAACAGTGACGTGACAAAAATTCAGAAACCTTTTCAGCTGAACTGCAAGCAGTGTTTTAACAGAGCAGATAGGAGACACGTATGGGAACAAATTCAACATATAAGTAATGGAATCTTTATGGTGTAGTCATAATGTTGACAACACGGGTGGAGGAAATGTACACATTGATTCCATTTCTAATTTATTTCATTTTGTTTTTTGCATAATAAACAATCAATAGATTTAACTTGCGTTTTTTCCTGTCTTATGATTTATGGTATTGTAATTGTGTCATACTGCACCAAGGACTTTTTTGTTTTTTGTTTTTTTAACTTCTAGTCATGCGTGTGCTGTTTCCATAGAGGTGCAGAACTTGATATTGCAGTGAAAAATGAGCCCACAGTGAGCAAAAATGAAATACGAGCAAAAAATGGCCAAAAACTACTTGGAATTCAGAGGATTAAATATTTACATACTAGTGGCTTTTGGTGTTTCTACTTCTACATATGAATAAATGAGTCAAACATTGGTTCAATCAAAAATACTGCCATCATGCTAAACTACGTAGAAACACAGTGACTGAGTTCAAGTTTACCGTTTCATTTGCACTCTGTGCCTAGTAGGAAACCCCAGCAGGCAGCGGCCCACTTGAGATGTGTAATTACTGTGAGGGTCTTGGGAAAAGGCCAAGGATAAAATGCACAAGGCCACGGAGCCTGGCTGCTGCTTACCATCACTCTCTGTCAGGATAACCAGCGCTGCAGTATGCAAAGTCAAATAACGTCGCTCCTGAGCAGGGCCAGATCACAGAGCTAACCCACATTCACAACTTGTCCTACTTTTTCACAAGAACTGCTCTCCAGAGAGCCGATGACATAACATTTGGAGAAAGCGTGTAAAACTTTTCATCCAGTAATCTTTTTCCCCTCAGCTGCCTTCATCACATTCGAAGGCCTGTGATAGCGATGATGTAACGGCACCGATATCCAAAAAAGCCTTTAATATTCCAAGCCACAGCGGAGCCAGGAACACAGGTGTGCTCCTTGACGCCTGCATTTTGTTAGGCCGCTTTCCAAACAAGAGCTCAAACATCCATGTTTGGCTCGACCCTCCAAACACAGCAATCTGACGGACTCCACCTTCAAAGGCAGCTACGAGAGGGCCGGGGTTGAGTGTGCGATTGATTTACTGATCCCCCAAATGCAGAATTCAGTCACTCATTCACTGTGATTTCTGTCTACAAGAATGCGAAAGGAGAAGACACACACCAAGAAAATGAACTTTCACACATATGGGACAGAGCCAGTAAACAGTCGGTTACTTCCTGGTGGATTTGCACACAACAAACACACACTTTCAGTTTGTGAGCTTATTTTTTTTTACCTTTCGTCCATCTTGGCATGGTAGTCCAGGAGGGCCGGAGACTCCAGGCTCTCCCTAAAAACACAAATCAGGTCAAATTCAATGAAGCGACTCATTTACATGATGGTTTCTGCTGATATTCAACACAGAAACGTGATAAATTCGTACTTTTAGTCCTTTCGGGGCTTGACCAAGGGACAATCCAGGATCTCCTTTTTGTCCCTAGAACATAAAAACAGAGATTTTGTTCTTTTGCATGCTTTTCAAGACACTTTTCCACCAGCAGACACAAGATATTCATTGAATATGTCCTGGAGCTTGCAGCTTACATTCACCCCATCAAAGAGTAATGAGTTCATCCTGCTTATTAGTGAGTGTGTCGGTTGTATTTATACAAACGTGGAGTTCATTTATGCCCTCCTGCGACTCGGTTTACACCAAGCCGGCGAGGAGTGATGGGGAGTAACCGCGTACATTCTTCTCCCTTTTCGGGCAGTGGGAATCCTGTCTGGAGCAGCAGTCGATGTCCAATTTTACTTGTAAAAGAGCTACGCAACTGTAATGTCAGAGGTCCACGTAATCCAACAATAGCTGTGTGTTATCAGCTGACTGCAAATCCTGATCCATTTCATTTGACAAACTGGGTGTTGAAATCATGCTGTAACATGATGTATTTGAGTACAATCATGTAATTAGAGCCTGTTTTTAAAGAAGTATGGAGGTAATTCTTTCCAAAAAGTGCAGAAGCAGCTCAGCAGAGATGGAAAAACCTGCACTACTTCAGTAGAAAACATTCTATTTGACTCGTTTACTAGCGAAAGAAACACAAAATTTGCCATTTACAGCGCATCGTCCATTTAAAACTGCATGTCTGTGTCGGCTACAACTTGGCATCGAGCTGCCGTTTGTGGGAAATTTTCTCCAGACTGATTTCTTTACAGTGACAGGAGCGAACCTGCAGCCAAGAGCAACACACACACTCTTTAAAACTGTCTTACGGTGTTCAGTTCAGCTAGTTTAGGCTGAGAGTTTAAGCTGAAAATGAAGTAATTTCTTCTGAAAGCTCAAAACCTTGACAAGCACTTGCACCTTCCACTGATTTTATGCATACTCTGTACTTTCGCTCATTTTATTTTTACGTCTACTTACAGTAGTTGGTAACTGAGCATCATCTTGTCTCGATTTAATAACATTATCTGCTGAGAAGGGGAAATATTCACAACAAAACTCTGTTTGCTTTCACCCGACTGCTTCATTTTTCCCAAAGCAGAGATCTGTGCCAGAGCAGACAGTCTGCTGTTTGAGGTTTGTGTGCAAATGGGTCAAACTAAGCCGAATCAGGTTTTTCAGTCGGGCTCCAGCTAACACACATGTACAAAATAAGAGTTATGGTTTTTCCCTGTTTAAAGCAGGCCAACGCATGGTATCAATTAGGCTTTTTTTCTTAATGTTAGAAGACAGTGTGGAAAATGCTGAAATTCAATTCATTCAGACAGATTAGGTACAGGCTTGAAATACGACCAATTTTCCGTTTTATTGCAATAACATCTAACATGAAGACCCTCTTTGTGATATCAGACCGACACACAATGAAACTAAGAGACCCGCTCTGTTGAGAATCTGAATCGGCTGCAACACAGGCCGATGTCAAGTACATGCAAATTAGTGAGACAGAAAAACTTAAAACTGTTGTTTTCTCCTGAGGGGAAAACAAATGGCTTTTCAAGTGAGTGGAAGAAGCCAAGAGCATCTGACCTCAGACATGCAAACGAAGTGAAATCACAAACAAACACTGGATGAGTCAGATAAAAAAAACACGTGTACTCGCTTTTCAAATTTACATTGTTTAGGTATCCTCGATTAGACACGGAGCACAAAAGGAGTATGACGTTTGTTGGATCATATAAGGTTCTGCCTTATATTTGATTGTTTTTATTCCATCAATGGAACATTTTTTAGTAAGTACTTGTAACCCTTTCGAGACCTCATGTGTAAACACAGAGATACTATACATTCAAGATATAGGAATCATCTTGTCTTGCTAAATGAAAAAGGTATAAATTGGGGCAGATTACAACAAATATTGATTCAATTCAGGTCTTTGCTCCTCTTTAAAAAATGGTTACAAATACATACCTAATGTATTTTAAGGGCTAAGTCCTTTCCTAAAAAAGTTCTGCATTGTAGCTTTTGGCAAACCTTACTCAAACTGAAGTGAATAATTGAATCGGAAATTTCTTTGTGAGTATTTCAGGTAACACAATAGTGGAGCTTCAATCGACTCAAAACAGTGGCCATGTTCTTTGTTTGGTGTGGGGACATGACACTCAGTTTAACAGTGGGGCTCAGTGAAATGTTTTTATACCTTTCTGGAAACAATGGAGCTCTCTGGTGCAGAGAAATAAGATATATCAGGTTTTAGCTGGGCAGGCAATACTTTATGGAGGACTGAATTTATTGTTACTGGCCTTTTTTTGTGAGATATATCAACAAAGAGAGAAAAAAATCTTCCAAAAATGCCAGTTTTATTATCTAATTTATGATTATTATTACATAATAGTGGTAGCAGTCACTCAATTGGACAGGGATCGCAGATTCCAGCGCAGTTTAAATTGTTTGGGTAGTAGGATGTGAAATCAAAGAGTGTTCTATTAACTCTTTGGCTCGGAGAACTAGGAAATGATTACAGTCAGGGTCCTTTTATTGCGGCGTAGATTAAGTATTTTCCTTCCTAGAAAACATTATTGAATCATTAATACCTTCACTCCAGGCAGTCCGGGGCGGCCAGGATTTCCATGTGGGCCAGGAGGACCCTGAAAACAGAAACACACATGATTAAGAGAAGAGTAAAAGGTGACCGAGGGGGTCATTAAGCAGACCGACGAAAGAGGGGAGGGGTAGTCGACTCTGTATGTGAGGTATTCACAGATGTATGTGTGTTATGGGACAAGCCAGCGGTGCCCCGAGGTCCCTCAGTGTTTGTGTATAGATCTGCTGAGTCTCCTGCCCACCTCATGCATCTAAGTTATGACATATGGATGCCATTTTCCCTCATCTTTACACTTTTCCACTGGTTCCCACAAAGCGAAGGCCGCTCATCCATCACATCATACTCCTTCAGTCGCTTCGTGCCACAAAAACTGTAGGTGCCCGTGATATATAAGGCGCTTTAGCGTAATTCATTGAACCATCCGAGCCAAATACTTTATCACAATGGACCATCTAAACTCCCACAAATCGGGTGAGGTGAGTACAGGTGTAGAGAATGAGGAGACAAACCTATTTTTCCCCAATTTTTTCGAAGGGGACTATAAATTCAAGCAGTCTGCAAAAGAGGGATTGTTTGGAAAAATTAAAGCCGCAACTTCCCGACAGTATCCAAGTGAAGAGTCGCCAGTTCAGCTGGGGATGAAAACGCTGAGTGGGGAGAATCTTCTCCAGCAAAAAAGCATGTTCAAGAACAGAAAGCTACTGTATCTCGAGCCCATTCTGTGGAGTTTTTCAGACTTTCCATTGAAGAGAAGCTTTTATCCCCCTCGAGCTGGAGGTAAACGTGAAGGATAGGATTACGGGGGCCAAGAGGTGTAAGTGTACAGTCGGGTGATCCAGCTGGTCTATTTATCTGAGCTCCATTATCAGTAGTAGGAAAAGAGTCAACCAGCTCAGGCAGTTCAACCTTTCTTCTTCCTCCCAACCCAGGCCAGACCTCTCCCCCTCGCAGGCTGCCGGACATATGGAGACACTTAACAGAAGCTCATCTACAGATTTCCTCCTCCTCTATTCAGACCAGTCTCCCCCAACCCTCTTATTGCTAGCTCGATATTAAAACGTATGGAAGTCATTATCTCCACATAGGAAGCGAGAAGAGGGAGCAGGAGGAGGAGATGGAGAGGAATAGGGAGGTCGGGACAGAGTATTACAAATTGCATTCCTGCGGTAAAGAAGGTAAAGGGTGCTGATGACGAGGTGGGCGGGCGGCATCTCAGCGGAGACGAGAATAATGGATGGGATGAGTCACTCGGTCCATCTTTCTTCACGTGGGTGAGAGGAGGAGGACTGAGCATCGTCTTTGCTTGATTATTTGAAAGAGCCACTCACCATTTAGAGACCACCGGCAAACAGACCGACTCAAACACGAGTGCTAAAGCAAATACAGAACTACACGCTCACACCTGAGGCCTGCACCTGTGTGCCAGAGCTGCGACCGGGTTTACGATGTGGGCCGGCGACTTTTACAGGAGTGACGCGTGGAGCACTACTGTTTTTATAAGCCATTAACCCTGATCAGACCCGCTAACACCTCCTCTGGACTGCACGCATGGAAACAGTGTGATGGTTTTGCAATATAATGTGCATTAAAGGACCTAAATGTTTATTTATTAAAAGTTGAGAACTTGCTACTAACTGTTAATTTCCTCCCTTGTGATTGCAACTTTGGCATGTTTTTATGATGATTAATCTGTCAATCTTCAAATTTTTTGATTAACTGATTGTCGAGTCAATAAAATGTCAAAATATAGTGACAAATATGTCATTTTTGGGCTTTTTTTTTTTTGCTCAATGAATTGCCTGATTTAATATATGATGAGTTGAGCGCTACTGTTTTTATAGACCATTAACCCTGAACAGACCCACTAACACCTCCTCTGGACTGTACACATGGAAACACTGTGATGGTTTTGCAATATAACGCATATTAAAGGACCTAAACGCTTATTTATTTATTAAAAGCTGACAACCTGCTGCTAACTAAGTGCTAATTTCCTCCCTTAGGTCTGTGTTCTGGCAATTTCTGCAACTATGGTTGCTACTTTAGCATGTTTTCATGATGATGAACCTGCCAATCTTGAAATTTTTTGATTAACTGATTGTCAAGTCTTTAAAATGACAGAATATAATGAATTATACATGGTGTTTTGGCAGTTTTGCTCAATAAAATGCCTGATTTATTATGTGACGCATAGCCTGCTACTGTTTTTATAAGCCATTAACCCCAAACACACCCACTAACACCTCCTCTGGACTGCACACATGGAAACACTGTGATGGTTTTGCAATAATATATACTAATATGACCTTATCTCACACACTTATTTATTTATTAAGAGTTGGGAACTTGGTGCGAACGAAGTGCCAATTGCTTCCCTGAGATCACTGCTCTGGTGATTTTTGCAACCGCATTTGCTACCTTAGTATGTTTTTATTATGATGAACTTGAAAATCTTCAAATTTTTTGATTAACTGATTGTCAAGTCTGTTAAAAGACAAAATATACTGACTAATGTGTCATTTTTTGGCACTTTTTTGCTCAATGAATTGCTTGATTTAATCTGTGACGTGAGGAGCGTTACTGTTTTTATAGATGGTTAACCTGAACAGACCGGCTAACACCTCCTCTGGACTGCACACATGGAAATACTGTGATAATTTGGCAATATAGTGTATATTAAAAGGACCTTTACTTATTAAGAGCTGGGAACTTGCTGCTAACTAAGCGCTAATTGCTTCCCTTGGATGACTGTTTTGTTGATTTTTATGACTGTGGTTGCTACTTTAGCATGTTTTAACCTGCCAAACTTTTAATGTTTTTTAATGAACTTATTGTAGAGTCTATAAAAATACAAAATATAATGACAAATATGTTTTTTAGCATTTCTTGCTCAGTAAATTGCCCGATTTGATCAATTTAGCACTTTAGTGCCTTTTCCTTGGATTTGCTGTTTATGTATACTACTTGGTTTAGGGAGGTTGATGCTCCGAAGCTTTATTTGAAACAAACTACTGTTGCTGCAGCTGGGAATATAAAATGCATCACCTCCTCTGCAGCAGTGTACCATATGCTGAGAGCAGCAGATGTACATTTATTCATTCATGTATTGGTTACTGTAGATCAACATAAATATTCATGTAACAGATGGAAAACTGATTTAATTTAAAGTCTACATATCAAGACTTTGACATCTACTCAGATCAACTCAGTGGTGATGATTAGAGCCCGAGCGATATATCATTTGGCCAATTTTATGGGCCGATATTGGCACAGATGTCAAATGCAGGCATATTTAAAATAATTTTACATAACAGAAAACAGAAGAAAGATGCTTGGGATCATCTAGAAATAGTGTCGTCACTTAGTTTGGTCATGCAGAGCGGCTTCGTCTGCAGCACATGTAGCAGAAGGTGGTGCGGAGTCAAGCAGTGCTCCTATTGTTAGTTGCCAATTAGTTTGAGAAATGTATTACTGTAAAGTTATTCAGCAATCATTTTTCTTTTTGAATAGATTAAGAATATGAGCTGATACATCAATATTTGAATTTTTTATTCCCTAGCATTGGCCCCAGAAATCCCACATCAGTCGGGCTCTAGAATAATGATGATGGTTCTGAAAGCTCTAAATGTGCTCCTTATTAGCTTAAGTACAAGCAATGTGGAGGATGTCAGCATAACCAATAATGACAAGAGAAAGATTTAATCCAGCCTCCGAGAGACTGCTTATTCATGCCTGCACATGTGGTTCATTTCAGAAGAATCTAAAGTTTACAACCTGCATAAATCACTACAGTTTTCTGCACCAATCAAACAGTGGTTCCCTTTCCTTGTTATTTCTTGTCATATAGATTCTTTGAGCAATCATGCAAGTGTTTTCAAATCCAGATACTGACTGCACACTGGCGGGTCCGTTTCTCTGCACAAAGCCCTCTTTGATCGGCGCTCGAGCCTCCCCTCCAGGGTGAACTCCAGCGACTTACCAGGGCTAACGGCAATGTCAAGAGACGTGGACGCTCTCACAAGCAGGAGGCGCTGCGAGGCGGTGAGTCTGTCTGCTCAGTCAGACATGACACCTGGCTGTCAGAGGGGTAAAGACCTCCTGGTGCTCTGTCCTTCCAAGTGCAGTTAAGTTTTAGTGATGAGCAAGAATGTCGACAACTTCCCAGACAGGTCGCACGTCGCGGATGGTGAAGGTGAAATGAGATCATGAACTGCTGAAGATTGGAATTGCTCTTTGAATAGCAGGAAATGTGGGGGAGAATAAATTTACTGCACATATCTTCAACTTCTTCAGGTCTTTTAACTTCACAATAAGTGATCAGAATCTTGTATGCTGTCTCAAACTTACATAATCTGGAATTTTGTGCATCTTTCCTCTAAATCTCTTGGTTTTTTATTTGTTAAAGTGTGAAATGATACAACAAATCTGCAAGTTAAGCCTTATAAAGTTTACCTTCAAAGATCTTGCTTGAAATCTTTACTAATTTAAAATCCCATGTGCAAATAAAATGTGATTTTGTTACTACTTTAGTGTGCTTTCAACCGTGAATCTGTCACCAGGCTTCTCAGTCACACTTAGTCTTATTCATAAATTTCCACATTAACCCTCTAAAACCCAAAGCCTGTATGGAAGGCATGTTGTTATCGCCAAATTGACAGCATTTAACCAAGCAAGAAACTGTAAAAAATAAATAAAAATAGGAATCGTTGAATTTTAAATTTGCAACTGTTCTTAAACTACTCATCTGTGACAAATCTCAGTTTAAATTTGGGATATTTCATAACAATTACTTTTTTCTACATGTCTCGTTTAAAAATTTGCTAAAAACAAACCATTTAATTTAACCACATTCTGTAAAAACAAAAAAAAGTCTGCACTCATCAGTGCAACTAAGACTCTATTGCTGGCTCAGATGTGACCAACAGTTAAGTGATAAAAATGTAAGAGCTTTTCAGTTGAACGGCAGCCTGTGTTTTCACTCAGCAAGCAAAAGACAAGTGTGGAAACGAATTAAAACAAATGTAAAAAGTGTCTGTAACAACAGCACTTGGAAAAATGTTGTGTATGTTGATTCCAGGGTTGTAGATTTTCTTTTTTTTTTAAACTAAGCAATCAAAGAAATTCAACATTTTTCCTTCTTTCGAGATTTCTCTACCTCTAACCTTGGTTGTGGTGTTTCTATAGAGGTGCAGGACATATTGCAGTGAAAAATGAGCCTACAGTGAGGAAAAATGAGACACACAGACACTGCTGGGAGTTCAAAGGGTTCAGTAAGTCTGCCTTCTAACAAACATTGTTCTACATCTACAACTACTTCAAGTTTCAACCTGACAAGACGTAAAGAGAGTCAAACCAGAGCAAATATCCGCAGTTATGCTGTAGACCAGACCTGGGCATCCTACGGCCCGCGGGCCACATCCGGCCCGCCGGATGACCCTGACTGGCCCGTATGAGGTCACTGGAAAATATTAAAAGTCAATGCAAATATATATCATCACAATACATGCAAGCAATATGCCTGCACTGCTTTTATTTTGAAAGGTCTGCTAAATTAACGTTTTTTCGCACGTGCTTTCCATACTTAGCTGATTGGTTTGTTGGTCAGCTTCAGCCCGGGAAGATGTCAGCTAACGACAATGCAGAGTTTTTAACAAGACATGGACTTCCAAGTATGTCTTCACTGAAGTCAGAGGTAAAGCTGTGGGCTGGTTTGTGGAGAACAGATCGTGGTGCTCAAGGATTATGATCTGAATCGACATTACGAGACCAAACATGGCGGAGAAGTACAAACATTTGACTGATGCAGAGCGGGGAGGATATCTGAAGGTTTGCTAGCTAAACTGCTAAAGCAGCAATGACTTTGTTTTACCAAAGCTCACATCAAGGAATGCAGCAGTCAAGACGAGTTTTCTAATATCCTACAAAATCGCCAAAAACAGTAAGCCATTCCCTGACGGAGAGTTTATAAAAGAATGTCTGGTGGACTCTGCAGCGTTTATATGCCCGGAGAAGAAAGAAGCGTTCGTTAATGTGACCCTTTGGAGGCGAACCGTAACGAGGCGGGTGGAGAGCATCGCCGAAAATCTGGAGCTTCAGCTGCACAACAAAGTGAACGATTTTGACGTTTTCTCCTCGGCTCTGGACGAGAGCTGTGATGTCCGTGACACAGCCCAGTTACTCATCTTTGTATGTGGACTAACAAAAACCTTTGAGATGACGGAGGAGCTGGCAGCTGTGCAGCCAATGAAGGGAACCACGACGGTTCACTGAGGTAAATACACGCATGAACAAGCTGGGACTAAAATGGGAGAATTAGGTTGGTGTTACAACTGATGGCTGTCCAAATTTGACAGGGAAAAATGTTGGATTTTTGAAACGGATGCAAGATAAAGTGATTGAAATAAACCCAGAACAGAAACTGATATTTTTACATTGTATTATACATCAGGAGGTGGTGTGTAAGTCAGTGCTAAAAATCAACCACGTGACTGATGTTGTAGCTAAAGTAGTTAACTTCATCAGGACAAGAGCATTGAATTACAGACAGTTTGTTGTCTTTTTGGAGGAGATGATAGTGAACATGGTGACCTTGGTTACCAGACAGCTGTCAGATGGATCAGCCTGGACAAGATGCTTAAACGAGTTTGGGATCTGAGAGCAGAGATTCAAGAGTTGGGCATTGTACATCATTGTATTCTTTCATTTACTGTTTTTATTGAGATATATTGAACATTACTCTAAGTGTAGTGGGGAGCTGTTCTTTCTTTATGCTTCACAGTCGTCTTAATGTAGATTTAGAAAAACTGACAACACCTCATAGCGTTCATGATGAACAAAAACTGACATGATAAGGCAAGTTTCAAATCTCTGCCAGCTGATGGTCATATTGTTGTAGAATAAATTCTGAGTGATGCTTAGTTACTTCGTTTGTAAAAACAGTGACTGCTGAAAAGTAATTAAAGCACTTGGAAAATCAGTTTCACATTTTAAGTATGTCTTTATGATAGTAAATATCTACAACTCAATAGGCAGCAGTCATAGTTTGAATGAAAAAACAAAATCTTTCATTAAATAGTTATGTTCTGTGTACCACATTTTCATTATATCATTGTATTGTTTCATTTACTGTTTTTATTGAGATATATATTGAGCAGAGCTTTTAAGTGTACTGGTCTGGCCCTTAACAACCGTCAAAGTTTCTCATGTGGCCCCGTATGAAGATTAATTGCCCACCCCTGCTGTAGACTATATGTAAATGAAGCACAAGTATAAAATCAAGTGACTGTCACTTTTAATCCCAATGTTTGTTCAGGCTTTGCAGGACCAGAGTCCACTTGTGAGCTGTCTGCAGATCATGTGTGTGGCTGGGAGGTATTTTCCTTCTAATCATGTGAACCATCCAGGAAAACTCTGACGGTTCACGAAAACTAAAAAACCTGAACTGCAGCTTCGCGTTCTGAGCCGGTGTGGCCCTGCAAGTCGGGTCTCAAGAGCTTGATGATGAATGAACTCTATAGAGGTTGGTGTACTACTGGATAGAGCCACTGAGCTCCAGACAGGGTCTTAAATGCCTTTAATAAGATGGGGACAAAGCCCTCTTTCTTCCTTGTTTAAAGTAGATTGGGTTCCCACAACCCGCCCCTGAGGCCCAACTGCAGGGCGAAGTCTCACGGCTGCAGCAGGTAGATCCAACACACACTCCTCTGCAGCACAAACGTTCAAACGGCTCCACAAAAGAGCAACCAAGAACCGCTATCTCACCAGTGAAATGTCAAGTTGGAGGTGAAGAAGCAGCAGAAACTACAGAAACAACCGGCAGCTATAGTGTTTTAGAGCACAATCTGAATAAGAAACCCTCCCTTGGGACAAATCAGGTTCTAGTGTTTTCTCTTTTCTTGTATTTCTTCTGAAAACATGAGCTTAAAACAACATCTGCACATTCTGTGTATGGTTTCTGCACCCCAGAATGAGAATGAAGTCTAATACACTAGTAGTATTCAGTGATGTTAATGTAGGATCTGTGCCTACTTTAAGCAATAAGTACTTGTTCTGGATGTACAGTATATGTATCAAAAGTGACTTTATTTTTCCCCATTATGTCCATCTAATACCTTCCTTATGTGCTCGGTTAATTTCACATTGGCAACCTGCAGATTTGTACATTACGGTTGTTTGCTCTGCAGATTTACAAATGGACCTTGGCAGCAACAGAAGCACAGCTTGATCAAACCCAGTGCCAAAGCAAACCAACGTCTGGCTGAATAATTCTCTGTAATCCAAAGATGTCACCGAGCGCCTGATCAAAGGTCTTCGGTGTCAGTGTGCAGCTAATGGCATTATCTTCCCGCAGACAGGGTGTCGTACGTGTCAAAGATACTGCAGGAGCATTTTTAAAAAACATCGGGAAGGTAAATGGGGTGAAACTTGGTGTGACATGCTCACCCTTGGGCCCCTCTTGCCTGGCTTTCCTGGCAACCCTGGAAGTCCTTGAAGGCCCTAAAAAAAGACAGAAAAGACGTCAGATGATGAAATAAAGAGCTGCTGATTTTTTTGTCCTATCATTTCAGGGGAGTCTTGAATTATAAAGAGAAAGTTTCGGGTGTTTAAAGTTTTAAAAAAAAGCCTATAAAAGTCATTCAAGCCAGATATTCAATTGGTGAGAACATCCAGAGCTTTTTCTTTCTTTTTTTCCTCCCTGACGACACATTCGGTGAAGTTAGCCGAGAGTTGCAAAGCGCTGCTGTCAGTGAGGGGCTGGCAGGCGTGAGGATGTCTTGTTAGGAGCAAGCGCAGCCCCTTTTCTCCCTCTGCAGCCAATATTAGCTCAGTCCAAAAACCACTACAGTGCGTCGACTGTAAGTCTGACTCATTGTACTGGCAGGGAGGTCAGCACTGGTTCCAGCCACAGCCAATCATATTAATTATAAGCATCAGCTAGCTTTAAAACAATTTCATACATGGATTAGCAAAGCCCCGAAAGGTCACACTTAATGAGGGGTCAATCTGAAGGAACCTGGGTTTGCTTGAGATGTTACTTATTTTCCCAGAGCTCAAGAAGTTTAAAGAGGAAAAAGGGAAAATGGGCCTAAAAACAGCTCGAGGCAGCCCGGCTGAAATTGGTGCTACTGTAAAGTCAGATGTATGGAGCACTTCTGTCTGGCTCAGACAGGACCACGAGCTATAATTATACTCCGTCAGCCAGCATACACTCTGCAAAGCCAAAAGCCTTTCTTCAACCTTTAGATTCTTAAGATTGCAACCATCAGGCTGTCCACACATGATAAGTAGTCTGAGCTGTGGTCACTAGTGAGGTCGGTGCCAAGGCAGCGCCAGAGCTCCGGTCCTCATGGAAGCTCTACAGTTTATAAATAAAACATTTTCAGGACTTCAAAACTGCAGGTTCGAGTCACAATGTGAATTGAGATGCAATTCAAGTGGAATCATTTTTCAATTTTCCAACTATTTGATCTGTGAAAACTTGTGTAAAGTCCTAGTGGTGCACAGATTCAGAGATAGAACTTCTGCAGAGAACGTCTCTCTCCAAAGGAAAACACAAGAACAAAACGGCTCGAAAGAAGGCACAAATGCAACTTTTTCTCTAATCAGAGTATTTGCCACTCAATGAGAAGCATGGATACAGGCCTGTCTGTGTTATTACCGAGTTGCCTGACTGCTATTATTTAAGCTGTGATCATTTTTTGTAATCATAAGGATTGCCCTCCTCTTCTGCTGTGGTTTAATGGTACCAACTGTTGATCTTAAGACACTTATCTTCTAATATTTACTATCGACTGCATTTCAGTGAGTTTTTATTGACATTAATGTCATGGATTCAGTTGCAGAACTCTCTTAACTTCAAAGCAAATCTGTCAGTCTAAAAGACATGTTGCCTTTACAAAATCGCCAAAACTTCATGATTTATCAAAGCAAGAAACTGTAAAAACAGAAAGAATCATTCAATTTTTAGCTTTCAGACAGCCCATAACTACAAATATGTGACGGGAAACTTAACCAAACCCAACTTTAAAATAATATTTCATCAAAATCATTTTATTCTGAGGTGTCATTTAAAAATTCAACAAAAATGAATCGTTTGCTAAAACCAGATGCTGCAAAAGGTTTAAAAAAAAAATAAATAAATAAAAATCTGCATTCTTCAGCACAACTGTGAAGCCATTATGAACTTTGCTGCAACCAACAATCAGAGAGTTTTGGACTCTACTGGGTTGAACTGCAGGCTGTGTATACAGAGCAGATAGAAGACAAGTAAACTAAAGAGGAAGCAAACTAAAAAACAGAAATAGTACGATTTCTATAGTATGTAAAGTCACCACTTCTCCAGTACTGACGGCATCAGTGGGCACAAAAATGTTGATGATTCCAAGCTTTTTAAATTTTTCAAAATAAGTAATCAGAGAAAGTAAACTTTTATTTCTGTTTTATGATATATCACATTAAAAATGTTGCTATACTGCACAAAAGATATTTTTGAGTTGTCTATCCCAGAATCTCCCAGATTTTTAAAAACTAAAACATTCCACACTTATCAGTGTAACTCAGGAACTACTGTGACCAACAGTTATGTGACACAAATTCAGGGAGTTTTCGGCTGAACTGTAGGCGAGGAGACAAGTATGAAACATTAAAAAAATAATAAATAAAGAATAAATATACAAGTAGTAAAACATGTAAAGAATGTCGTTTCCCAGTATTTGGAACAGCTGTTGGCACTGACACACGTATGACTCCATATTGTTGTTTCATTTTTATTTCATGTTTTATTTTAAATTGCAGAATAATGAAATTTATTCAACTTTTTTGTTATTGTTTTTGCTCTTTTTTTGTATTTTTGGCATTTTTGAGCTGAATAACAATGAGTAAAAATGAAACAGGAGCAAAAAAACTGCCAGAAATTGATCGAGATTTAGAGCCAAATAAGCAAAAAAAAGTGCTAGTTAAACACACTAATACTTCTCATCTAAGACAAACTTTGCATCACTTAGCAAATGCAATTATATGTGTGTTAAATCAGATTTTTTCAAATTCATTATATGTATTTTATGCAAGGTAACATGCAGTAAAAAGCAGAGTTGGCAGCTTGTCGTGGCTGAATACATCAAACTTAAACACTGAATTTTACGACGACACTGGCACTGTCAGGATTATTTATTCTTCTGTATTGCTAACATCCTCCTCCTACACATGTGAACACGTAATAAGCATCCTAATGCACCAAAGGCTCAGAAGTACACATGACATTAGTCCTCTGAAGATCCCACTCAAATCATGCCTTTCATCCCAGAGCTCACATTTATGTCATTTGTCTCAGCTAACATTATGTCTGCATATGAAAATTGCAGCACATTCTGTCACATTAACTTTGAAAAACATTCCTTCTCTTGTGAGTGGCTGAAAGCTTCGGTCTTCATAAACAGCTCACAACTCGCCAACATCAACTCTAATCCCAGTGGAGGGGGATCAGATTGGAAAAAAACAATTACTGAAATGGCTCAATTAGAAAAAACAGTGAATTAATTATAGATTATGAACCTAAATCAGCAATCTTGTTAGACTAAAACACTAGCAAACAATACAGCTATGCAAATCCTCAGGGACCTTTGCCCCACACAGGGTTTGATGCTAGCTGGTTGCTTCTCTCGAGGGCAAACTGAGCTGCGGTTTCCTCGCTGCCAACGCAGGAAAACTCCACTTAAGGCACTGTTTTTCATCAAACGTGACTAATAAAAGACAGAGAAGTGCTTTTAACAATGGAAAATGTGAGTAAACAGTTTAGTTTTTAAAAGAAGAACAGGACCACATGGTCAATATGAATACATCTATGTAACATATGACACTGAAATACTTCTAAACGGTTGTTTACATGCCTCTTTAATCAGCATTTTAACAGCAAATATTGCATAAGAAACAGCAAAACTACCACCTGAAGTAAACGCTGATGTTAAGATACAGATTCCCACCGCTTAACAAAATGTATGGATGCAAGATAAAAAGTCAAATTTACTAATATAGAATTTAAAAAATTACATTGCAAACACTATTTTCATGGGTTGTGTTGACATAATATTGTTGGTACTTGCATTAACTTAATATTTTGTGCAATTTTGATCAAAAATTAAATTTAAGTTGTAGGAACTTAATGAAATTGGCTTGAAAATTAAACTTTTGTTTACTGCGAGTTCAGGATTTCTATCTATTACATATTCCTGCAGAATGTGAGACAGTTAAGACTGCATGTTAGAGGGACTATATATAAAAAAAAAAGACATTTCAGGGTAGGGACCATGTCTTTTACATATAAATTCTGCTAAAACAATGAATTTGGAAATAATTTCAGTTGTAATATGACCAGCAGTGGACAGAGTTTATGCTCCATCTGCTGATATAGTTGATGGAGTAAGTTGTTCTACTGCATGTAGCTGTATTTAGCACAGAAATATGGTAACCTACCCTTCAGTTTAGCAAAGTAGCTGATAAAAGTCAGAGTTTCATTTGACAAATCTGCTCAGCTGTGAGGGCTGTGCCAGTTTATTCTATAATGTGTGGGAAAATTTTAATTTGTGTTCTTTTTGCTTTCAAGCTTTAAACATAGTGTGTTGAAATTGCAGTTCAAAATAAGGACAAATGAAGTTCTTACCAATAGTTTTGTTGCTGAATTCATTAATTTCTTACAAGACCATGTGAACAAAAACATGAAAAAGCCCAGAAATGTAATTGAAGCAAGTTAATTTTAAAATTTTTGTCAACTAAAAGATTCGATATCATAATTATTGTAATTAAGTTCATAACAAACAAAAGGTCTTGTTAAATAACATGTAAAAACTAGTGAAAATAACTTAATTCTATGAGATTAAAGACTTGTGTTCGTGCCACCAATTAAAACTATCCTTGATAGCAGAGAAAAACTAAATATAGTTTGTTGGTTGAACATAATTCCATTAGAAGTTGTCATAACTCAGAAAATGACATTATAGATTGACACATACATGTTTTTTTTGTATATATAACCTTGCACGGCATTTTTATGGGCCTGACACAAGCGAAACTGACTATAGCTCATTATTTGAATGAATTTTGCATTTTAATTTGCCATTTTCTTTATGAAATTGTACAGAACTGAAAGACGGATTTCCATTTCCTGTACACGACGGTAACATTTCCACCCAGACGACCTGCAGCGCTCGATAATGGGGGACAAAGCGGCGCATTCATATTGTCGGGAGCCTTTAAATATTTACTCTGAATGGTTAATTGTGCACAAGCGCTTTATCCCTTTTTACCTTTGGCCCTGCTTTAAAAGTATCCATTCTCCGAGCGGTCACACTCCCTCTCAGAGGAATCTAACACCTCGCTGCCAGCCCCTCCACTAACACAAACACCGACTGGCAGCAGAGTCCGGCTATGAACCTGACTGTGTCCACCGCTGCTGCTGCTGCTGCTGCTGAAAAATCACACCTTAATCAGCAGAGACGTGGTGTGGACTGAAAACTGTTTACACCACATGCAGGAGGGAAAAAAATGACTCAGAAAACACACGTCATTAGTAGGAAGTAGTTCCTTCCAGTTTCCTGATTTCAGACGCTTTGTGCCAGATTTTAAAAATCACACAATCAAGAGACACATCGGGATCCACGTCGGCAGCAGTTCTGAACCTCAAAGACCAAACATTTAAACAACAAGCTGCCAAACTTGTGTGTCATTGTGTACCAGATATGAGCTTGGAAACTGGGCCAAAGCATCTCAACGTGCAGCGAACCACAATTCAAAAGCTCTAATTCATGAAGCTCAGAATAAACATTACAGGCTCTACTAACAGTTCTTCTAACTCAAGCCGGTGCTCATTCATGGATTTCAGGCGGAAGTTGGTGTTGAAACACTCACCGGTGGTCCTGGTTCTCCCTTTAGTCCAGGTGGTCCAGCGAGCAGAGAGAACTGAGTGGGCTCCAGGTCAAATGTTTGGAAGCCATCTGTTGCAGCTGGGGTGACTGGGACAAGCCAGGTGGGTTTGACATCCTGCACACTGGTCACTTTTGGCTCCACTTTCTTTGGAGCTACTGTGGCTAGCTGCTTTTCATGAGGAGAGTAGGTGTTGGAACTAGACCCCTGTGTGGAAGCAGAAGTGATCCGGAGGTTTGGCTTCACCTCCGATGGTCCACTGGAAACAGGTAAATGTCTCCCAGAAGGTTTCAGAGGGTTAGCATCCCCCTGCTCTGTGTTCTTTCTGGTGTCTGAATCTGGCTCTGGGTTCGCTGGAGTCATGCAGATCCTAAGAGATGTAGTAACAGTCTGAGTTGGAAATTTAGATGGGCTTTCCAAACCTGGATGAACCGGTGGAGGAACGGACCCAGCACCAGGTTTTGGAGTGATCTGATACACAGATGTTTCGTTCAACATCAGATCCCGATCGATTGGAACGAGAATCGTAGTCCTGGTGTCTGCAGCCAAAGTAGGTGCCTGAGCCTTACTGGAAATCTCCGTCAGCGACAGCAGAGTTACGTGAGCGATAGTAATGTTTGGATCTGTGGAAATAAGAGGTAGCAGGGGCGGAAGAACGGGCCGATACGTGTCGGCTTCCCTGCAGTGTTTTTTAATGTAATCACAATAGTTATGAGCTGCCTCGGCAGAGGGATAAATGTCAAACTGACAAATGGCACCTTCGAATGGCACCGAGTTGTGGTTCATTTTGCCCAGTAGAAAAGAGCCCTCCAGATCCAGGGCCTCCTCTTTTTTGGAAAACAAATCCGCATGCACGCTTCTACCGCAAGATGTGTGCAAGGACACCCGATGGCCTCGAATATCCAAAGCCAAGTTGTGCCACCGGCCATCGTAGACATCATAGTCCAAACTCACAGAGCTCCTCGGTCCCACGTGGACCAGAACTTTCCCCGGTGCGAACTGCACTCCGAGCTGCACTTTCCTTCTCTTGGACAGCACCGAGAAAAGAAAGGCGCTGTTGGTGCGGTGAACAGAAAGGCTGAGGATCAAGGAGAGGCTGGTGGTGTTGAAGGTAGCGGGGATGATGGTGTGCAGAGGCGCCTGGATATGAGCCCTCGGGGTGAGGATGACTCCGGACTTGAAGGGGATGATGCCGTTGGGGATGGATCGAGCGCCTGAGAATGAAGAACCTCCTGCTCTGCGCCCAGAAAGCCCAAGCTGCTGCAGAATATCCACAGCTTTAGAAAAAAAAACAAGAAAAAGAAGTTGGTGATTGCATTATCATTACATTGTGGTACCGGCCCTTACATAACCTGAGAGTAAATGGATTTTTCTGGCATCATTTTTTAGCTTTTAAAACTTGTATTTGATTAAAAGCGCAGATTGCAAATGGGTTTACAAGAGGGCATAAAAGGAAACTATTACAATATATAGATGTCAGAATTTTAAAAGGGAAAACAGCATCGAAGTGCACTCATCTGCATCAAAGCATGAACCGAAAAACATAAGTGCATTAATGTAATTGATAATTTAATATGTTGCGATGCCACGCTGGGAGTTCACAAGTTAAGACTAATGGAAAACCTGCAGCAAAAGCAATTTAAAGAGGTGATATAACATTTCTGATATAGGGTCACACATCAACCTTTACTTTTGGGGATTGTGGCGAATTATGTAACAGTTCCATCAGTCTTAATTAGAACAATCTCAGGAAGCGGTGGCTCAACGAGTCCCCGGGGTGGACGGCGGTGGGGTTTTAAGAGGTGCATTAGTGCGGAGACAAAACAAAATGCCATCTCACTTTGTCTGGTAATGTCTCCTGATTAAAGATGATCGCTCTGACAGGAGCCCGAGCTCATGGAAACATACTGCAGTGTTTTTCTGCAGGTTTTAATTGCTACTTGCATCTCCCGGGAGCAGAATGCCGGTAATGTTCACACATTACAGTGCTGTGTGCACTGTATATCGCTCCTAACTGCATCCACACCTTTGTGTAAGGGCTTAATTAAATCCACATTTCAGTGTGGCAAAAAACTGCACCTACTTCTACAGAATTCTTTACAGTTAATGCACATTCTCACCTGGTTCTCAACTTAAAGCATCCCATTTCCAAGAATAATGCAGAAAAACTCATAAATTGACACATTTTTTGTCTTATTTTTAAGAACAGAAACATATGCTTTAACCTCCAATCTGAAAAAAAATGTTGTACTTGGTGACCCTGAAATCTAACCTCCTGGTTCCAACCCCCAAAACCAAGAACCACTGAAACAACAGCACCAATGTTATTTAAATCTGGATATTAGTTTCACAAGCAAAACACTTAGGAAGTTAAATCTGTTTTTGGTTCCAACATCAAAACAGACTGGAAATGTTCCAATTATCCTACTATTGTCTATTGTAAGGCCCCTGTGCAAGTCATCAGTAATGTCAAACAAAGGCTTTTTGTTGAGATTAGGAAGGCTGGAAAACAGAAAAAGAATTTATCATCTCAAGAAAATCAGCACATCCTAAATATAGTACATTAATCCGCTCAGTACGCGCAACGTCGAGACTAAAAGCTTACATATAAATCTCAAATATCCATCCCTTTTTCCGGATTAATGTAAAACAAATGTGGGCAAGACTGAAATAAACTGCTAAATAATGAAACAAGTATAGACACAAGTCCTGTTAGGAGGAGGGAAGCCCGGCTCAGTTTGTGCAGGCAGCGGGAGGGCAGCTCGATTGAAAAACTCACACATGGAAAAGAAACATCAAACAGAAACCGAAACAAGAACAAAGACCGTCTTCAGTCAGATTTCTTATACGGCACTGATTTGAATTGTTAATACAGTGTGAGGAAAGCAAAATTGTTCTTTCATCGTGTGATGTACTTTCAGGGCTTTCGCTGCATATCTAAATCTAAGCGGGTAGGCGGGCTGCCTGAGGCTTTTTGTGACCTCCTGATGAGCTGAAGAAGAGAAAAAAACTGAGAACGGAGTTTAACACATCCTGGAGACAAGCGGTGTTGAAGAACGTGTCTATCAGACAACATAAGTGTTTATGCAGAAAGCAGGAATGTGCATTCTATAATGCATTTCAACTATTAGTATGCTGCCAGTGTAATGTCAACATTACCTGCAGCTGCTTTAGAGTTACAAACTTCAGGTGGAAACAAAGAACAGAAATGGAGACTTGAAAGTCACTTTTAGGTCCTTAAAGCTTCAGTAGAAAGTTACTGGATTCATTTTTTTTCATTTTGGTTCTTGAAGACATTTCACCTCTTTTTCAGAAGGCTTCTTCAGTTCAAACTGACTGATGCAGAGTCTCAGATTGTCGACTCCAAGTCACTCAGTGGCCCATTAATAACCCAGCACTCACACGCCTTGAGGTATGAACAGCTGTAAAAAACTGCCGGTTCAGGGATGACTCAAGATGTAAATGGTGGTGAAACTTTCTGGTGAAAAGTCTCAACACTGCATTAGAAGTACCTGATGACTGGTGTAATCGTCCACCTGGATCTAAAAGCGAGAGTCCTGGACATATATCAACACCCCCACTGTTAATGACCCAACACTCAGATGCCTTGAGGTGTAAATTTTCATGAAACTGCCAGTTCACGGATAGCTCGAGGTGCTGAAGCTGGTGACATTTTACAGGAGAGATCTCAAAATTGCATTTTAAGTATCTCATACATGGTATTTTGGTCATGTGGATCTAAACTATAAAGGACACTCTTTTCATGACAAACACACTCACAATGGTGAGAGGAATGGTTTGAGGAAGTCATCTATGTTGAATTGGAAAAGAGAACAGGGTCTACAGCACCACCTGTCAGGTACTTATAATGCAGTGTTGAGATGTTTCTCCAGAAAACCTGACAAGTGATGCCGTAGAGTCCCTCCTCTGTTTAAAGACGGCTTTTTCAGTTTAACATCGATGGTTTCCTTCACTTTTCTCCCAGATCATCCATCTTCTCTGTCCAGAATGTAAACATTGCTGTCATCAAGAATGTCCTTTACTTTGTGGAGGATGTGGACAACAACAAAACCATTTACCAGGTACTTATAATGCAGCCTTGAAATCTCTCCTTAGAAACCCTGACAAGTGGAGTTTTAGACCCACTCTTCTGTTAAAAAACAGCTTTTCCAGTTTAGCATAGATAGCTTTATATTTCTCTCAAACTATCTGTCTGCTCTGTCCAGAATGTGAACATCGGTGTCCTCAAAGGAGCGTCTATTATCTTTTAGATGCAAATGGACAATGATGAATACCAATTATCAGGCACTGATAATATAGGCTTGAGATCTCTCACTGTAAAGTTTTAACACCATCAACATCTTGAGTCATCCTTAACATGGCAATTTCAAACTATTCTTACCTGGACGCATTTGGGTCCTGGGTCATTACTGGGCCACTAAGTGAGTTGGGGGTGACTATATATAAATATAAATATATATATATATATATATATATATATATATATATATATATATATATATATATATATATATATATATACACACACACACACACACACACACACACACATCCCACACACACACACACACACACACACACACACACACACACACACACACACACACACACACACACACACACACACACACACACACACACACACACACACACACACACACACACATCTGGTACTCCGAATCAGTCACTTAGAAGTAATGAAGCTTCTTGGAGGTGAAACACTTTCAAGAACCAAACAAAAGAAGTCCAGTTGCCTTCTTCTGAAGCTTTTAGGATTACAATGATTAAGAACCTATATAGACTTAAGATAAGTCCTTTATTTCTCCCCACGCCGGGGGAACTTCACATTGTCACAGCAGCTTATGTAGCAATAGACGTAGTAATAGAAATAAAATAATAATAGAACAATAGTAATAATATTTACAATATGTACAGGGGTGAGAAATGAGGATGAAATAGTACAGTATTGACACACTGTAAGACAATGCAGTATAAAGTGACTTGACACTTTATGGAAAAGTACTGGGTAACAAAACTAGATTTTGACATTTTCAACATTTTAGGCACTGCATTTATGTCATTTTGTTGTTTCTGAGCAATAATTTCCTTCAGGATTAACAAAGTTTTATCTCATCTTGTATCAATACAATATTAAGTACTACAACTTGGGCTTATGGAACACTGAAGATCTTTCAGGAAAGACCGTTTACTGGGCTAAGCTGTGATTCTCAAGAAACAGGGAGTAAATCGTTGTCCTCTGACTCAGCACATTAAGGCCTCTACCGGCCAGGAGACATTACCAAAAGTTTGAAACTCATTCAAAAGTTGTCTCAGTTAAACTTTTACCATGCCACACTAAAATGGATGATTTTTTTTCTTTAAAGAAAAAAGTCGAACTGAGCAAGCGGACATCACAGTTCTTTATCGCTAATGAGCGTATTCCCAGAATGTATGTCTTTCTTGCCGTCTATGAATTATTTACCATCATCTGCCTTCAAGGTAGAGGCAGATGTGGGGGCTCAAGCAGCAACCCCCGGGTTTGCTGGCTTAATTTCTGGCATTGACAGCTGGAAGAAGGTTGGTATTACATCTAGAGTGACATGCAGAGCCCCCCAAATCTACTCCAGGGATGGTGCACTGTGGCTGACCTCAATCAGGAACCCTTCTAAGGAAATGTGTAGGCTATAAATGTACGTGTAGCTATGGGAATTGTGTAGAAACTCAAATGCCTGTGCACAGTGACAGTCAGGATTCCTTCTGGTGTCTGATGTCAGAATGTTGAAGTAGCAGAGGAAAGGCTGTAATAAACCACGCCTGGATCGTGTCTATAATAGACTGGAGTGCAGCCACGAGCGTGAAAAACAAACGTCACAATAGACTGATTGCACAGTCAATTTCCATATGCATAAGAGCTGACAACTGGGTGTTTATCTTACAAATGATCCAAGAACTAGTCTGCAGGCTTATATAACTGCAGCACAACTATTTTTCTAGCATAGCCTGTCAAAGCAAGGCACAGATTTATAGTCTTGTTAGGATCTGAGAGGCTGCAAATTGACACATCCTTACATATGAGGAATCTGGGTCTCTCGACACTCAGCAGTCATCACGGGAGTGAAAATATCATCTGATGAAGGCGGAATTACAGAGAAAATGCCGGAAACTGTTATCAGCGAACGAACGCTGTGTCTTAGTTTATCAAAAGACATCTTGAAACGGAGAGGAGCTCTGATTGAATAAGATCTGGCAGACTGTGATTGATGGCAAAATCAACATAAGAGTCTCGCAGTTGTGCAACAGAAAGCTGAGTGCAAGACATCAATGCACAGCTGAGAGAGTCGGATTAAGAAAGAGAATGGTGGATGAAAGCTCATTCAACGCCTTTTACTGAGTCAATAAACACGCTACAATTCAACTCCTTCAAATTGAGAAGGTTCATTAGGTCATATTTGATTATATTACCGTGTTTTCCAGCTGCACGGTGGCTCGGTTGTTAGCACCGTTGCCTCACCGCTAGAAGGTTCGCGTCCTGGCCTGGGCCTGGGATCTTTCTGTGTGGAGTTTGCATGTTCCTCCTGTGCATGCGTGGGTTTTCATGAGGTTCTTCAACTTCCTCCCACAGTCCAAAAACATACTGAGGTTAACTGATAGTTCCAAATTGTTCGTAGGTGTGAATGTGAGCGTGGTAGACTCCAATTAGGATTAATCGATGTACAAATAATGGATGGATGGATGTTTTCCAATAAAATAATGTCTGACTCACTTGTGAATTCATGCGTTATTATGAAGAAACCGGTTATTTTTTTGGCACATTATGAAGAATGTCCTACTAGAGCAGCGCTGTGAGCACAACTGCTAAGATAATGGCTTTTCAAAATGTTTATGCTGACATAGTGAAATCCAAATGCGATGCTCTTCTTCCATTATACCCCTGTTGTTTTCACAAAAATAATGCCTTGAGTGGGAGGCCGAATTCTGAAAGGACATCTGCAGTTCGCTGCTAATCCGGTTCAAGCGTTTGTCCCGGTGCGACCACTTCAAGGGGCTGAAGAGCGCATCCCCATCTGCAACCAAACTTTAATATGATTTCCAGGGAAGATTAACATGAGATTTTAAACTTGATACATCAAACTGCGCAAACAGCTGATCAAGCTGGATGCTGATCGCCCTGGTCAAAGATAATCCTGGGATAACTCGGACAAATATGTGCACAATAAGGGGCCCCATGTTAGTGAAGCAGACAAACTTTCTTCACCCCTTATTCTGTGTTTCATTTCCATTTAACTGCTTTTAACTCTAATTTAACCCTGATTTAAATATCTTCTCAGTGATGCAGTGCATATGAGACACCTAAAAGTGTCACCGTAACCTCCCATTAATCAATTTTAATGTCCTCTTCCCTACACTGTTTATGAGGCCGTGCAATGTGTTTGCATGAAAAAAGAGAAAAACTGACCCATCTTTGTCCTGAAGTTGCTTACCTTGTGCTTGTGCTAGCCTTAGAGAGCAGGTGCAACAGAGTATAGTCCAGAAAATCAGAACTCTCCTAAAGAGAAAGACAAAAGAGTGGTGAAAAATATCATCATGCAATCTTTAGACTTTGCAATTCATTAATTTTTGGAGTATTTTTGGCTTGTTTGGTCTTAAAAAGTGCAAAAAACATTTTAAAAGTTGTAGATTTCTATCCTTCATTTACTTACTTAGTTTCATCAAAGGCTTAAGTCAAAGTAAGATCATTTTTTGCACGATTATCTAATAAACTGAGTGTTTCAGCTTCTAATTAATCCATTAATCCCCAAATTTAAGATTAAAATCATTAATTAGAAGTTCCAGGATATTGTATGAGTTCAAATTCCAATGTTTGAAGATGAAATTTACCCACTAAAACTCCTCTTTCTCCAGCAATCAGAGCTGCAGCAGCATCAGCAGCAGCATCAGCAGCAGCATCAGCAGCAGCAGCTCTGCTTTGTTCAGCCTAACATCTGTTTCGTGACAACAGGCTCAGTCTTATCTCACTGCCTGACCAGATAAGCTACTGCTTAGGTGAGCGCTCCTACGAAGGCCCACCTCTGACCAACTTAAAAACCACTGCATCACCTTAAAACCTGCAAGTCCAACCGACAGATACAGACAAGCATTTGAAAAAAGGCATATATCAACGCTGCGTTTTATCTCCAACATCTGAACTTTTATCACAAGGTGGATGTGCACTTCTTTTTGGGGGACTGTGAGGGTTTCAAAGGGGTTTCACGGAACTCAAAAAGGCACAACACTCTTCCTCAACCCACAAAAGACCATGTAATCCTTCAATTGGAATTAGATCAGATGCTTTTTTCACATGACAGCAGTGCCGTCTGATACCCCAAGTCAGGCAATACAGAGGAGATTTTCCTCCACTGCTTCTCAGTGGCATTTATCTCTCAGGTCGAGCGCTAAACTGGGGGGTGCTGAATACTCCCACACTGAGCCAGTATTGCTCTAAAGGTGTTAAATTATCTTGGATGAGTGTGAAGTCACATCATCGCTGGGATAATTCAAAGTTGTTGTTTTTTTTCACACATCCCAGCTAATGATTTGGTTAAAGGCAGCAGATGAAACAGAAAACGCCTGTTGAGCCATGTGCCGTTTGAAGTGGCACATGTTCAGTGACAAGTGCCATAATGAAAGCCCCGTTGCAGGAAATCTTTTACATTTGTGGTTTTCCAGAGAGCGACAGAAAACCACCGGTCAACCGATGAGTGTTGGTTGAAGCAGTGGAAAAAAAAAAAAAAAAAAAGTTTTCCTCCCTCATTGCTCTCACACTGAACTGACATTAGCAAAGAAAAAAGCAGGGGGGTGTGCAAGCTTGTGACCAAAACTCTCATATGTCCAGCAGGGTTATATGATGCAACATTTTTTTTTCTCAATCTCCTCCCATTGGGACAGTCTGGCCAACCAGCTGAGTGAGATGCACAGCAGGGAGGAGAAAAAAGGAGGAGGAGGAAGAAAAAGTCGGTCTCCTCCTCTCATACATCTCCTTCAAATCAGTCCCAGATCGTTTGGCAGCTCATTCTGACACAAACTGCAAAGACACAACTTCGGTAACAGTGCTGCAGACAACACTGGCTTCCACTGAACTGTGCGTAAAATGTTTCCATACCACCTGCTTTAAATTGCACGGTTTTCCAAACAAATAAACAAGAATTTTTTAGCCATTTCGCAAAAAAATACTGCAACAACTTCTTCAGATTATAAATATAGGTAGTTTTATCAATGCAACTTCCAACAAATCACGAATATCTTGCTCTAATTGGCACGAATTTAGACGCAGGCGCCGTTTTCGAGTACATGAATGACCCCTGAAAGCACCAAACAAAGCTGAAAATAAAATGTTCGCATTTTTTTATAACGATCTGTGGACTCACCCCCCGACTCCAGTGCCTTTGAGTTTGGAGTACGGGGCATTTTCCGGCTCCATAGCGGTTACTTCATTCTTTCTTGGGAGTTTTTACTACAGTCCAGAAGAGGCAGAGAAAGTTTTTCCATCCCAGGTGTTTCCTCGAAGGTTTACGTAAAAGGAGCGAACGCGTAAAAACAACGAAACCATGCGGGATTATTACGCAGCTGAAGCAGCAGTATTGAAAAAGCTCCTCTGTGTCATTTCCTTGTCTCTTCTTCTTCTTCTTCTCCTACTTCCAGAAGATGAACACCAAAAAAAAAATAAAATTTTAAAATTTTAAAAAAAGACGCTCCACCTGTGCGCTTCCTAAGACTTTAAAGTCCGTCTTCCCTCCTTCGCGCGTTTTGCAAAAGAACAATTAAGTCCAGCTTCTCCAGCAGGACAAGACAAGATGACGAGCCGGGCTGTGAGAGTGTATGTGTGTCGACTTTCCAAAATGAAAGTTTGTTGTGGACTGAGGGGAATCTTGAGAACCGGGGCAAGGAGGGCTGGAGGTGGTGGAGGGGGGGGCGCCTCCCTCTGTCGCCCTCAGCTGACATCCAGGGAAACATGTGGAGCTCCGGCGGTGCTGCGCTGCTCCAGATGAAGGTGTGTCTTCTCACAAAGAGTGTGCAGTCGGTCAGTGAATGAAAGAAGGGAAAAAAAAGCTGTGGTGGTTTTCTGTGATTGTGATTTGTTAGGAAAGATCATATCAGCAGCTTTTGCAGGGCCGCAGCAAAGATTTCAGAGGCCGGTGGTGAGACAAAAGCCCCCTGCAGGAAATTTAGACTAAAATCAAGTGAAAACGAGTTGGTTTGTTTAATTTTTCATTGATAGTAAAGGGCGCTCTGAAAAATAATTTGTTGTACCTGTGACAATTACATATAAATATTTAATGTAGAATAGAATTCTATTGCTGTTTTTCAGGGTACATTACATTGCAGGTAAATTGGAGTTATTTATGCATTTCTCAAAATGAGCTTTATATATTTATACATTAAAAGAAAAAGAATAAAGATTTACAGTTGCAAACATTTTTTTTGATGAGTTATAATCTTAGTAATTATACAAACTTAATATTCTGTTCAAATTAGACCTAAATTTCTACAATAATTGATTAAAGACAAACTTGAGGTTGTAGTAAAATAATTTAATTGGCTTGGTAACTTCTTTTTTTCTCCATTTGAGTTCAGAATTTCAGGTCCTTAGAAACTTGTGTCTATTTGGTCAAACATTATGTAATCGGTCATTGAAAATAACTTTGTTTGTAGAGGAAAGACTAATGTACTTAAGCCAATATAGCTTGTTGCATTAAAAACAAGAAAAGCACTCAGAGAGCACAGTACTCCGCCAAGGCTGCTCAGTCGTATCATTTCCAACGGCTGAAATCTTGAAAAGATTTGTGGCAGAAATCACAGCACTATAGAATGTGGCCATTTAATATAGATGTAAACCATAAACAAAATGACCTTGCGCTGAACATAGGTGTGTGTTCTGCATGTGTACGTTATGTACAGATATTGAATCACGTGACCTAAATATGTAGCAGGCAGCGGGAATTGATGGGAAACACCCCCACAATTTAATCAGTTGTTCCTTGTATCATTTCCAACAGATAAGTCCACAGCGGTGGATTTGTAGTAGGATCACATTCATGATCATCGGCAGGCAGCTGACATAGTGTTCACTTGTTGTCATAGTTACAGTGACGCCATGACGCTATCTGGCAGTGATACAGAAATCTTTAACAAATCCTTGGATCCAGTGACAGTGATCCAGAACACTGCCGATATGGCTGAAGTTTGCTTCTCACATAGTGTATGCATTTACTCAGAAATTACCTACATACAGTTTGATTTCTGTGTTTTTGGTGGATGCTGACATGACTATCCAGGACACAGTAAAAGTAAACAATGTTTATTTAATGATTTTTTTTTACATTTAACTTTACACCCTGGAGCTGCAGCCCAAACTATTCCCTCATCTTGGTCTGTCTGCACAGCTGGTGTATATGCTGGAAAAGTAAACTGGATGCGTGTTTAATATACTGTGTGTATGTCATGATAAAACACTGTCAACCATTGCTTTATTGATTATTGTTGTGAAGTCTTGAGTTTGGCATTTGGCTGTTACAATGTCCATGTGACCTGTCAATCACAAGATAGCTCCACCCTGAAACATATCCTGATTCAGTGTCTATTTTACTTTAAACGGGACCATAATTTACCAAATGAACACCATGCTGTATTGAACAAGACTTTACACTACAAATTGAGACCATAAACCTATTGGGAATGTATTTACTGAGGTAACAAATCAAGGTAGAAGTAGCGTCATTTTCTCATTCACTTCTATACAATCTGACTTCTTTTTGCCCTAAGCGGAGGAGTCGCTACCTGCTGGCTGTTTGGAAGGATGCATTTTGGCTTCATTTTTCAAACCCAGAGGCTATATCAGTCTTTTACACGCAGCTATGGTCAAAATGTATGTTCTATATTTTGCATCCTTTGTCTAATTCTTCTTTGGCTCTGTATCACACACTGCATTTTTAAGCCAAACGCTGTAAAAAAAGCACATTTCTTGTTGCTGCCAGGTGAGCGCCATCATGTTGTCTGCATGTAATCCAGCTGGAGTGTGATCAGGGTTTCACACCTGTGCTTTTCCTACTATGACAAGTCAACCTGTCAGGGGTTCATATTGAAATTTCTTTTTCTTGACAAACTGAATCACACCACACAGCTTCTCTGCACTGGTTAATTTATCAAATTGTAGCAGGAGCAGCAGGGTAAACTGGAAGTAGCTCTGTTATGTGTTGATGGGATGGACTTTCATTGAATTTAAAACTGGTCTGCACCTTTTTGTGTGTGCATTTGCAAAATCAGAATTTAATTTGGCTCCTTTTGAAACATTTTAATGCAGAACATGTACAACGCAGCCTTTCTGGTAGGATATTTGCTGCATATTTGTATTTTATATGTGCAATATATTGTCCAGTGTTATTTTTTTCATCTGAGTACAAGTAAATGGGTCTTGAGGTGAGATTGTTCTGCAAAATTAGTTAGTGCTCTCTTGTGGACAAACTATGTGATGGCAACAGTCTGACTTGCCACAGTCATGTCTTTGGGTTTTTGCGTTCAGAAGTTTCTTGTTACTTGATGTAAGCAAACCATTTTTTTGGTAAGACCCTGACAAAAAATGCATGTCAGGCAAATTGTTGGAGCCCACAAATTCTCTGAACCAAAAAAAGTAGGACGTGACCTTGGTATCCCGAGCATTCTTCCTCCTCGTATCATCCTGGAAGCCCAGTCGTTCATTTCTTGTGCGCGGGGCGGCTGAACTTCTACAGTCTAATCTGTTTGACAGTTTAAAATTTGCAGTGTAAACACTCCTGCTGGTTGTACTTCACAACCGCTCTGTCTGTGTCAGGTTCCATAAAACTGCTGCAAATGTGATGGCCTGTAATAAATAACCGCTTCATTTAATCCGGTGAAATGTAAACCAGCCTTTTTTAGTGTGTGTGACGGCCGTCTTTCATCGACTTCCGTTCTCACCAGCGTAGCGGGGATCTGGGGTCTGCAGGGCGGCACTGGTTTCTCTGTGCGTTTGTGTGTGTGTGTGCTGTCATGTGCTGTGAAATTCCTCTGCCAAAGAAAGTCCTCATTGACCCGCCTTCAACAAACACGCTATGACAGTGTCCAGGGGAGACCCAACAGAGCGCCGATTCAGACGCCTGCAACTGGATCCCTCCTCCTCACACAGAGCCTCCTCACAGCCCGTCCTCTCACGGCCAGGAAGGAAGGCAGCTCACCACCTTGAAAGAGCACTTCCCATGTACCTGTCTGAGCGGCGTCGGATGTGAGCTTTTGTTTCCACTGGCTTCGGTTCGCAGGAAAGAAGGGCAACGTCCTCGCGGCCTGCTGGAGGAGCCCGGAGGACGATCTCCAGTCTGGAGTGTAAAGTTTCATGGGGTTTGTAATGATTATTGCAGCAGCCCTGTGGAAGTGGGTCTCAAACTGTGGCCCAGGGACCACCAAGCATTCTTAACACTTGTTAACTGTCCTGCCAAGAGTTAGATGAGAATAAGAAGCAGCGGGTTAGCTTAGCTTAGCATAAAGATCATAAACTGGGTAAACATGTTGCCCAAGGTAACAAATCTGTGACCCAACATGTTAATTTGTGAGTTTCAGACGTTTATTTTGCTGTCTTTGGACAAAACCAAAGATGCTTTCCGGTCTTTGTGCTATGCTAAGCTAAGTGCTAGTGTAAGCTTCACATTACTGTATAGAAATTAGCGTCTCCTGTCATCCGCCAAAAAAGCTCATTATTTCCTAAAATGTCAAATTACTTCTTTAATATTTCCTAATTCTTCCATATAAAGGTCCCATATAGTTTCTACTTTTTTCAGCAAATTAAAGTCTCACATCTTCCCAGGATGTGTATTTACAATTCTACAATTTCATTCAGCAGATGCTTATATCCAAAGCGACCTACATCTATCATAATAATACATTTTATTTGAAATGCACTTTTCATTTCAGTAAAATCTCAGATCTGAGAGTAGATACAGCACAAGCAAGGATCTAGTCAGGAGAAAACAACCTGGATAGGAGCCATAAAAGACGTTCAAGTGTGATAATAGGACCGTGGTGTCTACAGGCCGTGAAGATGTAATAGGATTTTTTTTTTTTTTTTTTTTTTTTTTACAGTCTGTCAAGTGCAAAGGTGTTCAGTGAAGAGCTGGGTTTTTAGTCTTCAAGACTGAGATTGACTCTCCAGATTGAAGCTAATATTTAAGCTTTTAGTTAAAATTTTTGTATAGATAGTTAGTTGCACCATGACTGCATAACTCTTGGTTTCAGCCTTGGTCTTAACTATTTCAGTGTTTGTAGCTTTAAATGCACCTGACCTGCTGGTGTTCACACCCCCTTCAGGAAGAAGACTCTCTCTGCGTCAGTGATTGAGTTGACCACGGATGTGAAGGAGTGCTTGAGGCCGAGATTTTCTATCATTTCTGTCTGCTAGTGATCATTTAATACGTAAATATTGCTAAATTTACAGCACAGCAGTTGTTTTTAACTTATTTGTACAGCACATTTGTTAAACAACGTTGTAGTGATAAAAACCAGTACTTTAGCAGTGCAAAGCTGCATTTTGGAAATTACTCTGAAGTGAGTGCTGGTTGTCATGTTGTGTTTATGGACTGCATACCAGTTACTATTTCATACTAATTCCATTGCCAGACAATAGAAACGGAATATATGTAAATTAGAATAACTATATTGGGAATTAGGGTGCGTTAAAATACAGTATAAGTGAGCACAGAGAGCAGGAGAGAAGCTAACGGATGTAAACACCAGCGGAATTTAAGTGGAATTAAAGCACAACAGGTGACATGAAAACACAATAACACATCCAGTGTCTAATGCAGTGAGCTTGGCTTAAGTATTTTAGCAATTAGCAGTTAGCATTAGCATGTAGCACTAGCAAGTTTGGTGAGCTGGCTTGTATAGTTTCTTTGTCAGCGGCAAGTTTGCTTTGGACATGGTAGTAGTCTTGCAGTTAGCATTAGCATTTAGAGTTAGCACTAGCAGGTTTGGAGAGTCTATGTGTATAGTTTGTCACTTTTTAGCAGTTGGCACTAGGTATTCAGCATCTTGCACTAGCTAACTGGTAGCATCACCACTAGTCACTACCTGCAGCATCTCCTAAACAGGCCTGGGTCAGTTGAACGTGGCAGTGCTGTTTGGATTGTGTAGGAGCAGTGTCAACTTGCACAAGTTGGGGTGAATCTGGGACGCCAGAGTTCACTTCCTAGCCTCCTGGAGGTGTTGTGGGACTAAACAGGTGAAACAACGTCGAAGGGAGGTTTCCACCTGATGACCTCCAGAGATGTGTTAGGAATCACTGCTCACTGGTGTGTATAGTGATGGGTCAGGGATCCTAGGTCCTTTACTGAGTGTGCATCTTTCTTGTTTGGAGCACAAGTGTCTTGTGTTTAAATTAACCAGTCCTTGTTAATTAGTTTCCTTAAATTTTCACCATCTCCGACTTGTGGGCATACAATCAAAGCTAGTGGCAATGTTAGCCACATTAGCTGCACAATGTGCCATCACTCAGGATCTTCCAGTTGTTGTGGTCACATTGCCATCAATAATAACAGTAATCTACTGGATCTTCAGTTCTTCAGATGCTGGAAGTGCATGAATTCTCTTGTGTTCACTCTTGCAGCCAACAACAGAACGTTTGGTGTGTTTTGCTCGCAGCTAAAACATTTTAGAGTTTAGCAGAAGCAGCTCTAGAAAGTAAATGCGCCCAGTTAACTTCGAGGAAGCTTGTTTTTCTGAATGGCTTTTGATCTTACGCCAGTTTTTAAGACACACAAAATGCGATGAAATTGGATTTTCATCATATGCGACCTTTAGAGGAAAATGCTGGCAAATCTATGGCTTACTTATTGTGAGAAGAAGCCAAAAACCCCATTTGTCACCCTCTCAGTATGAGCTGACTGCCTCTGGCACTCAGCTCCGAGTCCATTCGTTCTCACTGAAGTATTTATTTTTCTGAACAAGGCTAAATAATTTCCTGAATCGGCTGGGTGCTGTCAGTTTCAGCAAACATAAGTCAAACAAGAATAAAGACAGAATTTATTGGGGGACTATTTTCAGCCGTATTAATACCCTTTTGTTGTTGAAGGGAGTGTTTACAGCAGCTGGACATTGTATAAGGCTGAACTGCAATAAGCTTCAGTGCCCATGGTCATTGCAGTGAAGGAACTCACTCAGTTTTTAAGCAATTTTTGGACAAAAAGATTTCTTCGATGGGCTACAGAGGGAAAAAACGTCCATATATCTATCCAAATTTGTCCATATTAATGTATATATAGATTTTGGACTTTCCTGAGAAGAAAGGTGCTCAGTAAAAGCCTTCCCATGTAACGTAGGCTTTACACCGTTATGTAATTATGTAGTCTTTCCAGATACAGTTCCTGGGGACACATGGGAGTTTGTGGTCCTGCTACATGCTGGTGGTCCGTGACATGAAAAATTTTAAGAGCCCTTTTAATGTCGGCCGATGGGACGCTTTGCCTGAGAGCTTGAGAGCTGCAATTTTATCACCGATTTCCTACCTGACAGCAGTTCGAGAGTCTCCTTCCAATCCAAGCAAACACTTTCCTCCATTCTCAGTTCCGCTTGTTACATGGAAACCACGAATGAGCTCCGGTGGAAAGAGAAATTCAACACAATGTAATTTTGTTATTTTAAAGAGATTTTTAGCTTCATGATTTGCCACTCTGGACTTCGCCTATAACTACAGTCAGGTGTGGATAAGTGCTAACTCCAGACCAGCGGTTGGTAATACAAGGCAGCTGCACTCCCTGACAGTACAATGGACATTACAAGTTCACTGTCTGCAGGAAACTGGAGATTTTCCTGCAGACAGACAATGTTAATGTAACTAGCATCCTTATAGTGTATCCTTATAAATCATTTTTAGCTATCAGAGCAGTCACATTATTTATGAGCAACATATGGCTGTGCAGTACAAGAACTGTGGTGATTTTGAGACTTGTAAAAACATATTATGGACGTTTTCATGTTACATTTTTATACCAATCCTCGAAATGTGAACGTAGCCCGTAGCACACGTATCCTTTCATGTCATGCTGTGGTGATGGAAACTCTTGTGTGATAAACACAGGCTTTTTTGTTGTCCTCCCGTGTTTTGGGGAATTGGGGCCAGCTGAATGCAGCAACCTCTGCACAGACAACAGCTGGATCCAATAAGAGCGTGCCCTGGCGCTCTATTTACCCATTCCATACATTACAGCAGGACATTTAGGGAGAAAAGTTGCATTGAGAGTGATATAATGGTATTTTTCTTTTTCTAGCATGTTTCCCCCCTGAGGATGAAACTGCAAAGCCTCTAATCAGAAAGATGTTTTGAGTGAGTTCAGTGGGGAGAGCAGAACAGTTTCAGACCTCAAGCAACAAAGAATGGACTGAATGAACAAGTAAATTAGTGCTTTTTGGGATTCATTCTATCTATAAACTCATCTACACCTACTTATGTCATTTGCACATCTAAGCACATTCTCATTTGCACATTTCTGTATCACTCTTGTATGTTCTGTTGATTATTTTTCTGTATTATCTATATTTTTATCTTAGTTAATTTTACCTTCGCTGTATACCCTACCCTAATATGCTGTGTTGTCTGATTTGATTTGGATGAAACAAGCAATTTGAAGATGTCAATTCTGAGGCAAATTTCTCACCATTTTCTGACGTTTACAGGCCAAAAAAATATTTAGGAAAGTATTTCGAAGACAAAATGATAATCAAAATCACCATTAGTTGCTGCACTAAAATAAAGACGAATTGGATCTTAAATATATGCTGTGCATAAAGATGTTTTAAAAGGGTGTTTTTCATATTGTTCCAAAAATAAATTATTTGCAAAATAAAATGAGTACTGCATTGTAAAAAAAAATGGCCAGGTAAGATTGGTAGTCAATGCCAGACTTAACAATGCTGAGAGACCATAGATTCCTTATTTAACCTTCTGAATTCCATTCTATTTTTTATTTATTAGAATTTATTTTGTTCACTGGGGGCTCCTTTGGGGACTTGACCTCTATGCACAGCCATTATTAGACATAGAGAGAAGTCAGAAAATATATCTTGTGCAATATTTCACAGTTTGAAACCCATAAATCATGAAAAAATAAAAGTTTCTATAACGATCTATTTCTCAAAAAAAAGAACATTTAAAAACCTGAAATCTGCATGCACAGCATTTGTCCAAGTGCACCAGTTGGTACCAGTACTGGGAAAATGGCTCTACATACTAAAAATATTTAGCTTCTTGCATTTTTGCAGCTCCTTCAAAATAGGCATTTTTAAACATTACTGAGCACATTCACTGTAAAAAGATATTTCCATGTTGTAAACAACCTGCTGACAACTTGCTCCTCTGTGTACAGTTTGTGAGTAATTCTGTTTCTATTTTTTGTTCGTGTGTTTTATTTTGCCCTTAATCAATTTTGTTTGCTGGTTCCTATGTAGTGTACACAGCCTGCAGTTCAGCTGAATCTGAACTGAATTGTGGCTGTTGGATTGTGTAGATTTCTGTTTGTTTGTTTGCTTGTTTTGGCTCAAATGGCTTTTAGATTAGGTACGTAGCGTAAAGCATTTTTAATTAAAGATCATGCTTTTAAGCTTAGATTGGGCTAATTTTCCAAATAAAACTGCATGGGTCATTCAAGAAGCGCCAAAAAGTTCAAAATCCAACAATTCTTTCCGTTTTTAAAGTTTATGGCCCTGATAAATAGTGTTATTTCTGCCATTCTTTCAGATAAAATGTGCTGTAGACCTTATGCAACAGTTTTAAAAGAAAGTCAGCCTGTGACTGTCTTGTCCCCTTCAGCTTCACAGACAATTTCAGCATCTCTATGCTCGTTGTTTTGGTTTTTGTCCCACAACTTTACAGTTCTTAGTTCAGTGTCGCCACTGAGCTCTGATAAACCAATTGTGGAGCAAACTGGCAAAGTTGAGAGCTCGCTGTTAACTGAGTGGAACGTTGTTCAGCTGGAGCGCCACGTATTTCTCTCAGGAGTTTGCAGAGATGAAAAAAAGTCAAGAGTCAATATTGGAGTTACATTTATCAAGTGAGACGGAACGTAAATCCAAATGAATAATAATGTCGTTTTGTGTTTGCTCAGTGCGAACATTTGCTATGTTCATTATTACGAGGTGGTGTCCGTATAGTGTTTGCAGCATATTGTGCTACCTTAAGTGACAAAAAAAAAACAATCAGCGCACATTTAAAGAGTGAAAATAAAGCATCTAGTGTTGCATTATGAGCTACCAGATCAGAGTTAAAGATATTTGGCACAAAACATGTAAAACACTTCAGTTTTTCCAGAGCAAATGAAAAGCTTTCAAAGAACCATTGAGTTGTACAGCTTGAATCAAGGTTTCATGAGGATCTTGTCCTTACAAATAATGACTGATGGAATATAATTGCACTTGGCATTTTTTATGAATGGAAGCTCTGTGGACTTGCTGATTACCAACTCATTCTGGGGTCAAGCCACTTGTTAAGTAAATGCATTTGATATTTTCTTTGTGGCCACAGCTCTGTTACATCCATCAGTCATCCGAGGCTCAGTGTTGGAGCTACGTTTCCTTCATTACAACTTATTTAGAAGACATTACAAGTCAGAGCACAGAGCCCAATACTGCAGTGATGTGGCGAGCCAAGATTTCACTCCTAAATAAAACGGTAATAATAATTTGAGAAGCAAAAGCGCTCGAACATAAAGTCGGAATCTGTCTGAAGGCCACATTAGATGTGGTAATTATTGCCAATTCCTCACCCCGCGGAGCTGCAGAAAGACAGACGCCGCTGCCAAGTCGGAGGCATTGTTGTGGTGACATTTGAGTGGAGGATCAAACCGCTGATGAATAATCCATATTGAAAAGCTGCTCTTTCTGCCAAATGTCAAACAGCAGCAGGAGCCATTGTTCAAGGAGCGGACTTGAGAACTTTTTCATTCGCCACCATCATAATGCCGAGGCAGTGCAGGGTGGCGCAATAAGCAAACAGTTGTTTAAAATCTGATGAGTCTTGTAATCCGCTGCCTTGATAATGGACTCCTCACTGACTCTGTTCATTTTCTAAAACTAATGCTGTCGGCTTTCCCGTCGTAATATGAGTAAAAGTACATTTGATGCTACAGTCCACTTCCAGGCAGCTGCAGCAACAAGAACAATTTGCTTTCCTGCAGCTCCATCCTCATCATCGCAGCAGTATCCAGGCTATAAATTGCTCTTCTATTCTAGATAATCAAAGGAATCTGTTATGGATGGGCTCCCTCTATGAGATCTCACTGTATCTCAGAAATCCTTCTCTCTCATCCTCAGCCAGGCTTTTCCACATTCATCCTCGGCCGCTCGGCGTGCAGCGAGTGAGAGCCAACATCAACTTCCTGCTTCACTGCAACAGCTGAGAGGATCATTTTCTGTCAGCGCAGGAACTTTGCTGATTTTGCTTTTCATTGTCATAATCTGTTTTGGGTTTTTTTCTAAGTAGTTTTCAGAGCATGAAAAGACATATTTTTGACTTGACAACAAGCAGTTTCCAGTTGGTCCGGCCGCACATCTTTGGACTGATTAGATAAAACTAATTAGTGAGTACAGATTGGACTTAAATGGAACCACAGGGTTTGGTATTGCGACATGTCCGCCACCTCCAGGCCTCCGTAAACACAAAATTTGCACCACCCAAGTTTCTAAATGTGGGATGAAAACAGGTCAGCTGTAAACAAACATACACACCAAGCCCCCATTTCCTCACGTCACACACTGACTCAGACTGTTCTCGTGGCACAGATTGTCAGTTTGTCCCCGGCATTTTTGTGGTGGTAGAAATGACGCAACATTGGAGCTGCAGTGGGTTTTCTGTTTGGAAATTCGCTAAAACACAACCTGGTTCACCCTGAAACGCTGTTTGTCCCAGATACAGGACCACTGTAAAGTTGTTTTTGTTATTCTATGCACATATACAGAGCACAGAGTATTATCGGTGTATGTACTAACACTGAAAATGCAAACGTGTTGAGAAATAGCAGGCAAGTCAATACAATTTTATTTATAAAGCACGTTTTAAATTGGGGGTTACAAAGTGTGTACAGAAAATAAGACTAATAAATGAAGAAAAGAAGAGTAAAAATGCATTACAACAAAGAAAAACACTAGAAATAGTGTAAAAGTTCAATCTTTTTGAGTTAAGACAACTTTTAATAAAATTATGTTCAACCAACAAAATATACTGGGTTGGGGGAATTAGCTTTATCTCTGCAATTAAATACATTTTTAATTACCACTTATTTGATAATTGGTGACATAAAAAAGTTTTAAAGTTGATTTCTCTTATAATTGACATTTTTCAAACTAGAAACTGCATGTTATGTAAAGTGTTATGTACTTAATTACTATTTAACACAAGTTTTTTAGTTGGTAAATTTCAAAAATCAAGTTTCTTTAATGTCCAGCAGGGAGGAGAGAGGACGTGAAGAAAAACATAGCTGTCCAGTCATTAAATGAACTCAATTTGGAATAAATTTAATCAACTAATGCAGAGATTTGAGTTTAAATTATGCACATTTTTTAAAGCAGCTCAGTTCATTTCATTCAATTTTATTTATCCCAAAGTTCAGTTCATTTTTAGCTCACTAGATGAAGTTAAAATGCCAGAGGAAGCATGTTTTGAAAAACATGGAGCATTGGATGGGACAATTTTCAATAATAAAACCAATAAATGCAACATATCTTGCAAATATCTAAAATAACAGTTATTTACAATGAGTGTTCAGCAGCTTATTATCAGAGGAAATGAAGGACTTTGATTAACAGTTTGTTCTACTCAAGGACACATTTAAACGTCGGCCTGAGGGCTTCAGAAAGAATTCAGCCTAAAGTTGATGCAATTACCAACATTATTATGACAACCAACCTATCAAAATAATGTTTGCAACTTAAAAGGTTTACAAGAATACTTTATCTTGCAACCAGGAATTTAATAAAATGGTAAACTCTGTCCTTTGAATTACTTTTTAGAGAGAAATGTACCCAATAACTCAAGCTCAGAAACATTTACTTCAAGAACAGGGTTCAGCTGTGACTTAAAACTCCCAGCACAGTTTGCTGATCTTTTTTTAATAGGTTATATTGTTCCACAGACTGGGACCGAGGATTCTCAGTCTTTAGCCAGGAATCATTGGCAGGCGTCGCTCAGAGCACCTGATGAGCCCAGCATAGATATAAAGCATTAGTAGTTCACTGATGTAATCATACCAGCAAGGCCTTGGGTCTTAAGATGAGGTGGCACAGAGGTTTAGCAGTGTCACCTTAAAACATAAAGGTTCTTGGTTTGAACCTTCTGCGGCCATTTAGTGAGGAGTTTGCATGTTCTTCCTGTGTATACGTAGGTTTGCTCCAGGTGATAAGGCCTCCACCCACAGTCCAGAGACATGCATGGAGTCTTGGCCACATGAGTGAGTTTTTCTTTTATCAGCTTCAATAGACTCAAGCTCCTCATGGCCCTCTACAGGATAAAGCAGGTACTAGTCTGACTCACCAGATGTAGACTACAGATAGAAGTCTGCTGTTTCCACTGTGCATTTCATGCAACTTTGTCCTCCCTTTCAGCTATCCATGTGTTACCATTTTTAATATTCTCTTCACTACCAGAAGCAACAACCTCTAAGCTGCAGCCTACATGCTGAAAATAGGAAGTTTAAAGAAGATTTGGAATGTACAATAATTAAGCCGTGCTTGTTTTTTTTCAACAAATTAGCCATTTTAATGATAGTGCTCACGTCCCTGCATTCAAACAATTCACCTATCACTATTTTGCAGGAACACCAGTGCTACGTACTTTTGCATTGCAGCTAGGAGATCTCCGGTTCGCATCCCGGCCTTCCAGGGATCTTTCTGCATGCAATTTTCATGTTCTCCCTGTGCATGTGTGGGTTTTCTCTGGGTTCTTCGGCTTCCTCCCACAGTCCAAAAATATGCTGAAGTTAATTGGTAATTCTAAATTGTCCACAGGTGTGAATGTGAGTGTGCTTGTTGGTCTCTATGTGTAGCCCTGTGATAGACTGGTGACCTGTCCAGGATGTCCCCTGTCTTCACCCTGAGTCAGCTGGGATAGACTCCAGTCCCCTCGCGACCCTAATGAAGATTAAGCGGTGTATAGATCATGGATGGATGGATGGATGGACAGACCATTCCTACGTCTTGTAGCATTGCCCAAAATGACTGGTTTGCCAGTCATTTTGTGCTAAGGTGTCGTTTGATGAATCAGAGAATCTCCTGGTTTCAACCAACCTGTGGATGCAGATTTCATAGATGACACAGGGACTGGACTATTGGCATGCAAATAGCAGCCGCGGCACTGAATCTCAGAGCAGGTCAAGCCTGAAAGCGACCATCAATGTGGCGTTGGAAGCCGTCCTGACAGGGAAAAACAGGGACTCAAACACCGGTAGTGTAGAAGGCAAGACTCAGGGGACGTCGATGTCAATGAGGGATGGAAATTTAACCCCTTGATGGCTGAATTTATTAACAATTAAATAAAGAAAAACTTTTGCGTGTTTTTGCTTTCCAGCTGATGCTAAAATAAATGGAGATTGTTAATTTGTCTACTACACATAGAACAGATATATAACAATAATAACAGATATATATTAATTAGGTCCCACTCCAACCAGTCCTACCAGAAACCAGTGCTTGCAAAAGCTTCCGAGGTACGTATTGAATATGCACAAACCAGCATTGGGGGAATGGATATGCTATCTGGGCTTTAGTCTGAATGAAAGTGGTATGTTGCGAATTTGCGACAAAAGGCGTCAAGGGGTTAATGGAACAACAATAGGACTTTATACCACTGGAAACTAATAGAAACCATAACAAACATGCCAGACTGTTTCCTTGATTGCAGAATGATAATGAGGTGCAGTCAGACCATTCTACAGCACTGACTGAGTCTTATAAAGATAGGTCCCACTGTGAGATTAAGCAGGCATGGCTGATGGATAGATCTAAAATTGGATCGCAAATTTAATCAGAAGACAGTGTAAAGACATCAAACCTGGGTGGTATGAGGTCTTAGTGAGTAATCTAGCTGCAGTTATAATGACGTTGTTATGCCCTCTCTGGGTAAATGTAAAAGTGACTCATCTTTCTTAGGTCTCAAGCATCATTTGATGATAGGTGTATGTATTTATAATACATTTACAGGTCTAAGTTGATGAGTTTAGCTTTAGGAAAGGCCAAAATAACAAAGGAATCCATCTAATTCACTATAGTAATAACCTAAACACAATCCATCAGCTAAAATACAATACCTACCTACTTGTCCATCAAAAGCAGGAGGCTCTAAATAAATGTCCACCTAACCTTACAAACTCCTTGAAATAACCATCTGTTTGTAATTCAGATACTCCATATTGGACACGACCATTAATATGATGCAGAATTGTAGTGTTTTTTATGTTCACCATCTTTGTTTAGCCTGTAACAATGAGCTGTTCAGGGCTAAATTGAAGCTACAGCTGAGGCTAATGGGAATCCTAATAGTTTTGGAGACATTTGGTCATTTTGAAGTATTGAACAAATTTAAATTTTAACCTGATGATGATGCTAAATTGAAGACAACACCAAAGTTATTACATTTTATCATGAGATGTACTCTGAATGAATGGGAGTAGCAAATATTCACTAAGCCTAAGCCTCAGGTGGTATTCTGTCATTAAGTTGCATCATATAGGAACCATAAATGTCTGTACAATATTTCATTCAAGTCCATTTAACAGTCGTTGAGATATATATTTCCAAATCTGTGATCTGACTTACTTGTCATCCCTATAGCGATGCTGCAAGCACATCTTAACGCTCGCTTGAAGTTTGAAAAACTTTACCTCACCTGAGTGTATCCAGAGGACATTACAAGGACATCAAAAGTTAATGGGCCTGCAAACAGACACTGACCCTTATATACTGTAAGTGGAAATAAATTGCATCACTCTGCCCAGTAAACTTAAAGGAAGTCTGAATCATTGAACTTCCCATGAGGGTAGGTAGTCATTGTTCACTTCATTTGTTTTTGCCCTAAGTCAGAGTCAAGAAACTCAATTCCCAAGACTTTCCATTTTCCTGCTTCCTCATAGCACAGTATCGGTTATCTAAAAAAATCCTGCATGCTGCTTGTATCTGTGCTGCTTTCAGCTGTATGAGTAATTCCTTTCTTTTTAAAGCTTTAGGTAGTTCATCTTTTAGGTCTGCTCTTATCAGCATTATTGATGAGGATTGTGTTTAACTTCATTATTCCAAGATTGTACAACAACAGCAACACCAAGAACAAGTCCTTAAATGACTGTATAGCACCAGAAGATGCTTTATAGTGGCCACCAAAGGCCTGAAAGGGGAAATTGTTCCTCAAGCAAAACGTGTTATTCCCAATAGATTGAGCTTGTGGGGTTTATACCAAAACAACAGTAACCTCTGAGTAACAACCTACACAATGAAAAGGTCTGAAGAAGATTTGGATAATGCAATAAGACAGGATTGTTGGTTTTTCATTAAATTAGCCATTAGCTATCGTAATTTTGTAGGTGACACTGTAGCTACACCTTGGGTTTAGCACTGCCTAAGATAACTGTGATTGGCTGAAAGAAATACAAACACAGCAGAGATTTTTTTTTCTCCTATACCAAAAAGGTAATGAAGTGTGATCAGACCATTCTCCAGCACTGGCACACAACTGTGGACATGGGTTAGGCTATGCGAGATTTAGCAGATTGTTGACATTAGATGATAGATGCATTTATTTAAAATATATTTACAAACCCCAAGGAGCTAAATTTAGCCCTTTTTTAATAACTAGGTAGTCCCTTTTAGCAGATTGATAATGAGGTGTGACCAGACCATTCTCCAACACTGACACAGCACTGTGGAGGTAGGTCTGGCTATTTATTTACAATATATTTACAGTTCTAGCTTGCTTTTAAAAGATGTTGAGAGTTCATCTTTTAGGTGTGTAGGTCAGTTCTTATCAGCATTATAAACAAATGATGTATTTAACTTGATTTTTCAACAGCAGCACTAACAGGGCCTTGTGTGAATGTAGAGCACCAGAAGATACGGTACAGTGGCCTACAAAGGAGAAACTGTTCCCCGAGCAAAAACCTGTAAATTCCTAACAGACTGCGCTTCTGTGGTTGAAAGCCTTGTTTTTGGAAAAGCAGCTGAAAGAAGCTTGTAACACTGCAAGATTTCTTTCAGGCCAAATACACTCGCAGATGGACAATGGGGTCACTGATCTGAGTTTTACTTGTAACAGAGAAGCCACAAAGTCCTTATCGAAGGAGTCTGTGAATCACAGTGTGGCTCTTGTTTGCCGGCTTATGCTCAGCCAGGCACGATGGTGTACCACTTAGTTCTGTATTGAATCTACTACAAATGACAAGATCTTAAGAAAAGAAATGCTTTCTTATAGTGCCGATAACTAAAAAAAATTTCATGTCTCATCTGCAAAACAAAGCAATGACCTCGCAAAATATGATTCCTAAAATAAAGACATTTTTATTTTTTTGCTGTACAGGCTTTGAATTGTAACACTGCAAACAGAAACGTATTCAAATCTGAGACGGCAGAGCAGGATAACTTCTGCAGATGCTATCTTCAGGAACGCCAGCCTCATTTATCTGTCATCCTCCTGGGGGTTCAGGGAGTGTCTTTATCAGGGTTCCACAGAAAGGAATTCGCAAAGACTGCAGATGAAATATGGACGGGTTGGTTTCAGCAGAATCACTACTGGCAGCCCTGAGAGGAGGAGATAATTACCACTTTGACAAGCTTTGATCACAGGTACAGTTATTCTCAGAATGTCTGTGTTGATAGAACAATGAGATGACGGCCTCGAAATTCAGATGAATTTGCCCTAGTTTTGCTGTTTTTTCCCCTCTCTGTCTCTCTCGCTCATGCTTAGATTGTGAATCGAAGCTCTGTCTGGCACATGAAGAGACAAGAACAACAAAATGAGGGTGGTTGACGTGGCATGGCTTAGCTGTCTATGACTCTCTTTTGATTTGTAGATGTGGAGAAAGGCGATCCGATACGATGGCTACTGTAACGTCTTTGGGTTGGGAGAGGAGAAATGTTGTGGGTAAGTCTTCCACTTGTAAATTCTGTGGGTGGAATGAATCACTGTGGTTTCTTTTTTGTCAGGAGGCAGCAAATTATTCAATAGGATGACAGAGGGATCAGTGAGCCTTGAGCCGGAGTCGGTTTTTAGCAAAGTAGGTTTGGAGTCATGAGGGGCAACGCTGGTGGGAAGAAGAAGAAGAGGAAGAAAAAAAACATCAAGGTTGGACATGTAACCTCACCGAACAGAAGAAAGGTTCAGTTCATTGATAGCGCTTTGAAAATGCATCCAGACCGCAGAGCAGCTCTAAAGCAAACATGCCTCCTACACTACCTGCCTGGACTAAACTGAGATGCAGCATTTGCTAGCAGGGGCCACCCAGTCATAGGAAGGAAGAGATCTTAGCGTGTTTGATGGTCAAACAAGTCAAATGAGTCAGCTTGTTGCTCTCCGTCCTCAGACTGTAAACAAAGAATCTTTTGAGTTGTGCTTTGTTTACGTTACAGTTCCTCGTGGTTTACATGTGCGTCCTGCAGGATTCATTTATATTTCACTTCCTCCTGTATCCTGCTCATCAGCCCGCCGCTGATGTCGTTCTCCTGAAGGCTCAGGTGCCTCAGTGGAAACTGCATCCTGCACAGCAGAGCGCCCATGATGTCATTTCCTCCCACGTCGCTGATGCCGTTCCTGTCCAGATCCACCTGCCTCACGCTCGTGTTCTCTCTCAGCATGTCGGCCAGCAGCCTCACCCCGGGGTCTCCCAGGTTGTTCTCATCCAGGATGATCTGAGTCAGCGAGCCGTTTCCTTTTAGGCTGTCGAAGAGTTCCTTCCATGCCGCCAGATCTGCCCCACTGGTCTGAGCCAGCCCTAAGTACCGCAGACATGAGTGGGATCTCACGTATGATGCTAACACCTTCACCCCCTCGCTGCTCAGGCCGTTTCCCCCGATGTCCAGCTCCAGGAGAGCAAAAACCCTGAAAGAGCTCCACCCGGTGGGCAGATGCAGTAACTGCTCCGGTGGGAAAAGCATCGCCTGCTGGATGGCAGCAGCAGTTCTGGCCGTTTGCTCCTGCAGCTCCGCGATTCCATTCAGCAGGGTCAGAACTCCGTGATCACGCAGTTTGTTTCCAAACAAGCTGCAGAGAGAAAAAAGTGGTAACCATGGAGATTTACCTCCAGTCCTCCATGAACTGCTCACTTTAAAATGTAGCTGTTTGTACTCAGATATTAGGATTTACCTGATGTGACATCTAAGGTACATGCAAAAAAATCTGATTTTACACTCTGTAACAATAACATATTTAGTGTCCATCTTCATGTGTGTGCAGAAATGTGCTTTATATCTTATGTCTTACTTCCTTGTTAGTTTTTATTTGGTATCTTAGATGCAAATTTAAAGACTCACCAGATAAAAACATTCCCATATGGTATTTTTTCTATACTGTCGACATATTATGAGCAAATTAAGAGATGATTGTTTATATTTTGTTCCTTTTTCAAATTAATAAATGATCATATTGCATTTTTTAAATTTTCATTCTTTCATTATATTAACAAGCAGGTAATATTTTGATGGCATCTAGTGGTTTTATGCTCTAGCACGTGTTAAATCTGGTACAAAGTGACTACTAAACTGAAGCTTGACTTAAAGACCACCTCCTGTCTCAAACAGTCTCAAAAACAGATTCAAACTTCCAGGGTTTCATAGATACGAGTCCTTCAACTGTTATCAATCATGTCTAATCTGTACATGTGAAAGGTGTACATTGTCTTTATAATATCCTTATTTTCAGCTTTATTTCATTCTGATATTTCTTGTCCTGCTTCTTCCATGCCTCATTCTAGATCAGTCAAGTCTATTTTATGTTATGCTATTGTATCTTACATAACAGATGGAAGGAGCCAATCCTGTTAACTTGCATTGCTGGATTTTCTGTATCATTCTTCATAATCTATTTTCAGTGTGTGGCCCATTTTCCCCAGTATAACAGTTTGCCAATGTGCAGCATAGAGTAGTTTTACCGTGTTCGAGTGGAGTCAGTGGTGGAGTTTTGGGTGGAGAAAGAGGCGGGGACTTCATACATCCACACAGAGTTACATTTAAGCCAATTTAAATGAGGAAAGGATCATTATTTAATGGGAAAAAAATAACATGATATATTGGAATTGCATATAAATACCTCAGCACTTTTTCTGGTGCATTTTGCATGTCATTTCTGCTCATTTTATGCTTTTCGTATTTTATTTTACAGCATTTACGCAATACTCGCAACTACATGGCATACAGTTAAACACCAAATGCAAAAAATGTCTTCCACTAACAAGCAAAGTGACTTGTGTAAGGCTTTCTTTATGCCATTAGTCTTCTAAATATAAAACTGGGTGACCTGAGATCGACTTAAAAACTTGCATGATAGTTTAAATTAATGGATCCAGGAGCACTGCTGAAATTCATGAATGCATATTTATTGTTGTTTGGCAGATTTTGCTATCTAACCATGTCACACACGTTTATTTCCAGAAAATTATACGAGAATATCAATGCCACTCTCTTGTTTGTGTGTAAAATGTGAGTAGCACTAGTAGCCGGTTAGCTTAGCAACATACAGCTAGTCTAACTTTTCCCAAAGAGAATAATTAACACGTTATTTCTCATGTGTTTAGTAGGACTGAAGTGTAAAAATGTCTTTCTTTACTTTTAATTTATGCGGTGTTGCTCGCTAAACCGTCTCGTGGTCGTGACCAGCAGCTTCCTGGAGTCTCTGCCGGTTGCCTGGCAACAGCTGACAGCCCGTTGTGCTAAGTTAAGCTCCGCTGTGGTCCTGTATTGACCGTGCAGCTATGAGAGCGGTTTCAATCTTTTCCACTTCCTCCAAAGAGTAAATAGGCTTGTTCCCCGACATATCAGGCTATGTCATTGAACACACTGTTCTTTTGTCCCGTATTCGATGTGCACTCGTGGTCGCGCTCTTTCCTCACGTGTCAGCACGCACTTTAACTTTCTAAATCTGTCAGTATTTCTCCGAGCCAGTGTCACGGAGACGAGGCTGGAGCACATTTACTGTATTTTGTGGAGAGAAAAAAGGGAAATAATTCAGAAAGGTACGGCTCTGGAGGCATTTCTTTGTTCACATAAAAGAGATGGATTGTGCAATTCAACAGTGGAAAGCTATGATTTTTTTTTCCACCAGGGAGGCCGTCCTTGGATTTGCTGCGTCTATTTACCGTCTCTTCAGTTCTGTTATTTTCTTTTTCTGCAGTCATATTATAATGCTTTTAAATGGCTTTTGGATGTGCATGTTTTCCAGTGGGTTTTTTTGGGAGGCTCAGTGGAGGTTTCGAACTTACTGCAAGCCTTTGACCTGAGGCTTCACTCGGAGGACGTCCAGCAGGATGTGAGCACCGTAGGGCCCGATGAGGTTCAGGTTGAGGTTGAGCAGCGTGACCTCCGACGGGCTGCCCTTCAGCGCCGCCGCCAGGCTCAGCAGCAGGTCGTCCGTCAGGTCCGTGTTCCTTAAAACCAGCTGCTCCACCTCGTCAGACCTGCTCAGCACCGTCATCATGGCGTCAAGCTGCATGTACAAACCAACAGAAAGCCACACAAGGATCTGAACGTGCTGTTATTTTTGAATTTGCTTCGCGAGACATTTCATTTCCAACAGGCTGACTTATCTCTAAAAAAAAATGATGGGTGTGCATTTTAGAGTTTATCAGCCGTTCTTCTGAAAGATTTCAGAAGGCCAGAGGTTGTATAGCAATGAAAAATGAGTTGCACGTATTTTATTTCCAATGTTTTTTTCTATTCTGTAATCCCTACATAAGAATGCAGGACTGCAAAGAAACGATACAAACAGAAATATCTCATCTAACTTCTAGATCACCAGACAGCAAGTTTTCAGAAACTACAGAAATCGTGTTTTGCAGCACAGACAGATTATTTTGTCCTTCATGCAGAAACACATTTAGCGTCTGGGCCCTGGGTTTTGCCAGCGTTAAGTATTTTCTGTTTTGTATGTGAGACACCAGAGCTCCAAAATGTGCCGTCGGTTGGGAAAGAGACGTGAGCGAGGCAGGTGCTGGAGGTTTTCTAAACACAGCGGTGAGATGAGAGTCCAGAGAGACATATGGTCTGGCTGGCGGCCACTTCCACTGTGCCACTTTGCTAGACCTTGAGGAATTTTTCAGGCACTGTTGGAAGCTTTTTCATCATGATCGGTTTGACTGAGCCCAACACCTGCCTGCCCCAGATAAAACTCAGTGACCATTTGCTACAACTGTTTGTGAATTAACTTCACAAATAATGGAGTACTTTGTTAGAATAGAAAGAATCTGTAGTGAAATAGTCTAATTTTTGTCAAATAAGTGTTACACAGCTAAGACACGTTGCCCTTTTTCCTGATGTGGTAGATTTTTGCTATCTAGAAGGCACTGAATGGTCTTGGACCAAAATAAATCCTGGACTCTCCATATGAAGCATCCAGAGCCCTCAGGTCAGGTCATCAGGGACAGGTTTACTGTGTGTTCCCAGAACCAGAACCAAAAATAGTGAAGCTATATTCAGCTATTATGCTCCTCACCTGTGGAACAAACTTCCTGAACACCTGATTTCTGCTCAAACTGTCACAATCAGGCCTGAAAACCAAATTGTTTACTGTAGCTTTCTCTTAGATGCTCAATCTGTTTTCTTGACTTTTAATGCACTTTTATGATCTTAATGTCTATTTTTAAATCATTTTCACAATTAATTTTAAAGTTCTGTGCTGAATGTTTTTGTTTGCTTTTGTAAAGCACCTTGAATATCCTCGTGTATGAATTGTGCTATACAAATAAACTTGCCTTGCCTATTTTTGAGTTTTACGTTGAATAATATTTGATGTAAATTATTATTATCACCCTCATCCTTTTAAAACTGCATTAACTATAAAATTTGCATCATGAGTTTTTGATATTTTTTCATTTTTATTCTAATATAATTCATCCAGTGGCATTATGTAGTTTTTAAAATTTTTTTATTATAACTTCCCTATTAAGACTTAAAGCTAAATAGTCGATAATGCAAACGGAAAAATACAGTTTGATTTTGGTAATAATAGTGGTTCACTGCCAAACTTTGCCACATTAAACAGTATTTAATGCAGATATCAACGTTTTCTATGTATCCCATGCAAAATGGTGCATTGGAGATGTGGAATCTTTAAGTGATGGTGAATTCATGAAAACATACAGTGTCTTTGGTTTGAATCCAAAAAAAAGAATCTTCAGCATAGAAGTGGATACTTAAGAGCAAAAAAATGAATCTGTTGCCAAAGGACATGAAGGTAGGATTCCTGAAATGCTTGTGTTTGAGTACTTCTCTACACTGGCAGCCACATCATTAAAACCACTGACAGGGTAAAGTGAACAACATTGATTATCTCGTTACAGTGCAATGTTCTAATGGAAAACCTTCCTTCGACACCCACCTACACATTGTTCCAGACCAAGCACAGCATGGCAATGACACTTCTCCGATAGGATGATGCATGCCACCAAACCACAAAAACTACTCAGGAAAGGCTCGAGGAACACATATGACGTCCTAGATACCCAGACTGAGTATCCAGAAGATATGCTGAAACAAACCTGATGCATGGAGGCCTCACCCTGCAGCCCACTGGACGTAAAGGATCCAACATCCTGGTGCCAGACACCACAGGAGTCCATGATTATTAATCCATGATTTAATGTTGTGGCTAATTGTTGTACACAGATCGGTGACAAATCAAAAGAAAAGTCTGAGTAAATGAGTGGAGAACCACAATGAATGCCTCCACATAGGTAATCTGCATTGTACAATAAAGCAGTTAACATCCAATCATTCTCTGTGGCAGGTATAAAAATACTGAGCAGGACTGGTTGATTTGAATTTTGCATGAAGACAGCAAAAGGAAAAGATGTCTTTGAATGAAGGCTCATTGTTAGGGAACGGGTGGCAGGAGCTTCAGTCCCCAGGAAAGCTTAAAAGTGACATCTGGATTTAGATCCATGGTCAAGGCAGCAGTAAATACAGCATGTATAAGATGACTGTGATTATTGTGCATTAGTGAGATATGTAAGGAAAAACAAAAAAAACACAGCTCTCCTCAGGTGACCAAGAATGCCAATACAGGATGTGATCAGACTGTCAGCAAGAGCAACCTATTGACAACTGCGTAGAGAGGGATATAAAAGGGTTGCAGTGAATAAACATTTAAGACTTTGTAGCAGAAAAGAAAAGAAAAAACAGAACAGCCCCTTTACACCTAACAGGAAGTGTAGACAGGAAGTGAGGTGTTAAAGCAGGCACACCTGTCAACTGGCAAACAAAGGAGGCATGGAGAACAACAGAGAAAATCCAGCTAATCCAGCTTCTGGTCATATTTGCTTCAAACTGGACGTATTAAAGTAATTGTAGTGGCTGTAGAATCCAGTTAGCTCGATATGTGGTGAATAAGAAGCTGTGATTCTGAGCTGATCCCAGGAGCAGAACTGGATAAACCTCATAAAACCCCCTCTACAGCTGCTTGGGCAGCTGCATGGATGTCTGGACCTTTTTTTTAATCATAGTTGAGGTAAGTCTCTTTTATTTGTTACCTGATCTTCAAGCTTCTCCTCTTTTCTACATTATCCCTTTGACTAGCCTTAGCTTTAGCCCCTCACCAACACTCTCATACCTCATACAATAGAATAGTTTTGTCTGTTTCTGATTTTTAGTTGGGATTCTGTTGCTAGAATTGACTTTACCGTGATGGCATTGATGACTATGGTTCTCTTGTATCTTTTGTGGTTTTTATATTTATTTTTGTGGCGAGAGAGTTTACCAGTTAAATTAGTTATGAAAATATATTTTAAAGGGACAGGTGAAGTATAACTTTTATTCCCAATCTGGCACCAACAAAATTGGACTCATTTGAACATTAGAGATACCCCTCTGCTACAAGTCTAGTGGTGCACAAACACAGAGTGCACTGGTCTACAGAAAGGTGAAAATAAAACAGCCTTAACAAGTGGAGGAGTGCGTGTAAGTGGTCTTTAACCTTAGATTCTAGACAGCACTTCTCATTCACCCAGTCAGACACAATGGTGGCAGAACCCAGAGGTACTTTAGTGCTTCAAGGGCCACGGATTGAACCGCCAACTTTGTAATTAGTAGACAACCTCCTCCATCATTGTGTTTGGTGTACATCAAGATAATATTACAGGCCTGAATGCTTGATTTCTACAGTGAAGGGGTCTGGTTTGAGTCCACTTATCCCCCTCACCAAAAGGGTCACTCATGTTTCCATAGCACACAAGGGATCACTTAGAGGTCTGATGAGGGTGAAACAGTGTGAATCATGGCCTGTGGTCACCAGTTCTCAAAGCAATTGGCCCTCTAGGGTGGATTTTGGACCAACGTGCACTTTCCATCATTATCAAAGCATCTAATGAGGGAATATGTTTTGGAAAATGGCATTTCATCCTTCCAGTGGCATTCCATAGACTTGGAGAATCAATATCAAGGTGCCTTGATGCCTTTCTGGTGGTAAATTGTGTTCCAACACCTTACGAAGACACTTTATCTTGGTTTTTGCTTCACTTCATCACAGAAAATAATGGAAAAACCTGCATGTTCTGCAATCAGTGGGGCTTGTGTTACTAAAAAAGGGCAATTGCTGTCACTTTCTAGCATTATTTTTCAATTAAGTTTCCGCTTCTAACACAAATTAAAGCGCACTTCTGCACAATGTGTGAATGTGACTGTTTCAAGGGCTTTTGGCAGTGATTTAATGCAAAGAGGGTTTCTGGAAAAAATCACACTGATTCACCACAGTAATTTGTGTTGTACACACACCTGAGCCTGCAGGTCTTGTTCTTCAACAGGCTGTTCTTTGCCAGCCACATCCTCCTCCTCCTCCTCCTCCTCCGGCTCTCCATCAGGCTGCTGGATGGTGTCACTTTCTGCACTGAGCTCCACATCTGAGCCGTGAGCTTCGGGGCACGTCGACAGCCTCTTCTGGAGCCGGCACCTCTCCAGGACTTGGCATGCAGAAAGGCAATTAAACAACTCAGGTGCAATAAAACCGTCTTTCCTGAAGCCAAGTGCACACAGTGATGCTGATACCCGCTGTTAAAGCGAGCGCGTAAATAATAAAACCTACAAAATCTGGTTGTTTGAGAAAGCAGATCAGCCGAGATTTATGCATGCAAGGTTCGTGTGCGTCTCTTTGAACAATGTCTGCATACCCTTCAGCCACACGTCATCCATCTTTCTTCAAGCAGACATCGCTCAATGCATCACTTTCCTCCAAAAATCAACCTTTTTCTGCTAGAGTGTATTATGTAAATCAGCACTCCAGGGGATTCCAGTTCTTTCCGACCGAGCCGCGGTTTCTTTACTCACTGTTTGCCTTGAACCAGTGGTGTTTGTTTGGGCCCTGCTTCAATGCTGCACTCATTTCCACACATTCTTCATAGAAGTCCTTCAGTCTTTCCCCATCTCTGTTTTTCCCATATGATCCCGGGTCCTTCTGTTTCTCTCTGTTCTGCTTAGTCAGTGCTTCCTCATCCTGTAATGAATCTTTAAACAGAAACACTCTTGTACTTTCCACATTTATTTATTTATTTGCTTTCCACAAGGAATATTACATGGAAATACCACATACAGATGGCCCGAAGGTCATCTGTATCTCTGCTTGCAGAAGATTCCATCCCCCTTTCCATTTTCCCATCATCTCTCACAGGAATGAAACCAGCTAAAATGAGTCAAACAGTGCTCACCGACAGCTTTTCTTGTCTTGTTTGATGGCTGCTGCTCCTCGACATTGCTGGATGTTTTGTCCCGTTTCTGCTCTCGTCTGGCTGGCGGCACTCGCTCTTCAGATTTTTCTGCCACTGTTGACCTTTCTGAGCCCTTGCTGTCTTGTCCCTCTTCCCCTCTGTTATTTCCAGCTGTCTTGCCTTTGCTCTCTTTCTGATTAGTTTGACCCTTGTGTCGCTTCTTCTTGGAGGTCTCTTTAATTCCAGCTATGCCGAGGTCTTCGCTGTCCGTGGATGCGCCGCCGCCTTCTTTGATGTGTTTTCTCGTCCTCCTCGCTGATTTTTTCACAGGTTTGGCTGGGATAAAAAGGGGGGATGATGGACATGAATCTATCGTGCCTGCTTTGGAGACAGAATGAGAGAAGGGAAAAAACAAAAGCTTTGTGTGAAACAGTGTCTGCAAACTAGTCCATTCAAATCAAGGACAGGCCCAAAATGTTGATGAATAAGCTTTAGGAAGTAATGAAAAATTGAGATCGTCATTTCCAGGCTTTGTACCATTGCCAGGACTCTGCTCTAGAGGGAGAATTAAGTTCTCTTTTGTGCCATTGTTTAGTTGCTGGCAGGAGCTGTATTTGTTTCGCAGACTTGTACATCTGAAAAAAAAGAAGAAAAATGTGCTTTTGTGATGACTCATATATCCACAACCAGCGTCATTCCCTCGTGTCATACAATATACATCCTTTTTCCTCATCTGTCGACCCACAATGCATCATCTCTGCAGAGCAATGGGTTTACCCAGCCTGTTTTGACTGCGACTAATTTCTAATTTTCTGCCAGTGCTGTCTTGTGTGTCTCCCGGAGGATGAAATCTGACCTGTAGCAGGGGATCCCACCAGCCAGCCAGGCCAATCTGAAGCAGCTCTTCCTGCCCTGCTGGAAGCCCGGAGCGTAGCGGTACTCGCAGCAGGAGCTGATTCTGGCCACCATGATGCCGTTCACGTACAGGGAAGCACTGAAGGGGTAACCTCGGTGTCTCTGAGACACAAACTGGAACTGCTCTGAAAGATACAAGGGGACAAATGGGAAAGAAAATCAAGTTTTTTACCTTGTCAACATGTTCACATGGTGTTTTTCTATATGCTGGAGACAGCTGACACAGTGGTTTTTACTTTGAAACTGCAGTGGACCAATGATGGCCTCAAAAACAAACCTCAGGAACCAATCCCGTTAATTTTCAGGGTTGGGTTTTACGTAGTGTGAGTCTTCTTCAGGAGCGGTTTCCAAACATGTGTGTCTGATTTACTTCAATATTGTTTATTCATTTATTAACCTTTATTTAACCAGGAGAAATCCCATTGAGATTAAGAACCTCTTTTTCAAGGGACTCCAGGCCAAGATAAGCAGCCACAAATACAAAAAACAGCTACAAAATTACACAGTTGAAACACAATAAACACACTAGCAAAAAAAATTAATAAAAAGATTAAATTTAGAAGCAAATTATGACAGACAAATGCATGTTGTGGAGTCGGCCACAAGAACTCACAGTTTGGATTCAAAGTAGTTAGTTTCCAGTCTTTCTGCAACATATTTCATGCAGAAGGTACAGAGTAAACAAAAACCTTTTTTTCCCAATTCACTATGAGAATATGGAACAGAAAGCATTACATGAGCTTGTGAACAGAGAGAGTGAAGATCAGAAGTTTTCGGTGCAGTTAAGAAACAAATGTAGGTGGGCAGTAGTCCAAGTATTGCCTTAGATATGAAGGTATACCGATGACTGATGCTTCTGGTGACTAAAGCAGGCCATCCCACCTGAGAGTATAACTTGCAGTAGTGTGTCAACACAATTCATAATAAACCTCAAAGAAGCATGTTAAATAGTGTCAACCATTTGAAGACATTGAACAGAAGCATTTATATCCAAAAGATCGCTATAATCCAACACAGACAAAGAGTCGTAGCAATATTACAATTGCCATTGTGTAGCATAGAGAAGTTTTAAAGTGTACAGACAAACAAATGTAAGTCTTCAAAATGAAAAGTAAATGGGAAAAAACCCACCAGTAAAGTTTTGGAAGCAGTTGGTGCTACAGTTAGACCATTAAGACCATTCCCCCTTCTATTTTCCAGTAACCAATAGGAACTCTTTCTAAACTAGTCGTGCCTGGTCAAATCATTCTGCAGTACAGAATGGTCTGACTGAACCTCAGTATCATTCTGCTGTAGGGGGAAAACACTTGTTTGTATTTCTTTAAACAAATCACAACAGAGCAATACTGGGCAGATGCAATCACAATGTTCCTGCAACATAGTGGAGTAGAGGAGTTGTTTTGGTGGAACATTTGCATGCAAGAACTGTCACGAATATGGATAATTCAGTGAAGTAAACTAGCAGGATGACTGCTCGAAGCAAATCAGCTGCAAAACTGTTCAGTGTGGTAGTTAGCTGCTCAGAGATGGTTGTTGTAGTTTTGCAAAAGTGGAGGGCGAAGAGAAACCTAAAAGAAACGCCAGTCAGGCTTATACCTGCAGTCTACATCTGGTGAGTCAGACTAAGTTCAGACTGACCAATCAGGTAAGAGCTCTCAAACACAGTTGACAAAGTTAACAACAAACACATGATTTTCTTGAAATTTTTCCAACAGAAAGGCATCAGTTCATAGATCCACAATCACTCATCAATACTAAACATTCAAAATCAACTAAATATGTGAGCTTCCTTCAACAGTTATCTAAAGTTCTTTGAATTTAATCAATTTAATCTATTGTCAAATCAAATTTATGACTCCGCCTCCTCATCTGTCACATAAAGCAGAGGCTTTTGAGGCATTCCTCCTCCTGAAAAACTAAAAAAAAAAAAGTCTTTCACAAGGAACAAACTCCTCCAGGTAATGGCTTTCAGAACACAGTGTATTTTTAATATATTGTGTTCTTTTACCAAACAAACAAATTTAATTCTGCCTCTAGCCATTGGAATTATAACAATAAACCTCAAAACAAAGTAAATGTTGTGTGTTTAATATCCATATTTCTACACAGATGGGCTTACATTTAATCAGGAAGAGGGTCTGTGCATCTTAATATGAATATTTCTGCTTAGAACTTGCAGAGTACCAATGATTGTCTCCAAAACGCGGATTTAGATGGCAATAGTTCATCTGTAGCAAACCTAAATAGCCAGTCCTGTTTACTTGTGAGGTGATGCTTTCTATATTATTATTATTATTATTATTATTATTACTATTCAGTTTAAACATGTATGGCTGAATTATTCCAACATTCCAACATGCTATGGTCTTGTGTAGAGTAGTTTTACAGTGTCGTACGTGGATATGGGTGAAGACTGAGGATAGAGGGACTTCTTAGATCTACACATGGTAAAGAAAGCAACGGTGTAGAATTAAAATCTAAGCCATTTTTAGGTATATAGGGATTGTTTTTATGAGAAAAAAGTCTAAATATGTCATTTTGATCAACAGAGATGAGTTTTTAGGGGTTTAATCAGTGACTACATAAGAACTTTAAGGCTGAATATGATCACGTTTGATGCTTTGAATAGAAAGTCTGGTTTTGGCATTGGTTTCTGATGTTTCTGGCTTGTGACCTTTGATAGCCAAGCGGTATGTAGCTATAAACACAGGCTGCATGTAAGAGTAAATTCAGTTTGTTGCTGGTTTTAGCTGTTATGTTCAACATAATCCCAGAAGCTCTGATTATAAGGTTACAAGCTCAGCAACCACCTGTTTGGAACCACATCCAGGCTGTTTCTGTGGCATTTCATTAAGCTTTTAATCAGGCATCAACATATTGTATCTCACTGTTGGGTTGATAATTATGATTTCAGGCACTAGTGAGGAGAATTAGGCTGCAACAAACTGTTTTGTTTCAGTTTTAGGATCCGGCGCATGTTCATACATACAGTGCAGTGAAAAAGTATTTGCCACCTCTCGATTTCTTCTTTTTTGAATATTTCCCACACTTTCATGTTTAAGACCATCAAAGACTTTCCCATTTGTCCCCTTGTATCTTTCAGAGCAGTTCCAGTTTGTGTCTCAGAGACACCGAGGTTACCCCTTCAGTGCTTGATTTCAGTTATTGCTGCTGAGGGTGGCCCAACCAGTTATTAGGTTTAGGGGGCAATTATTTAATCTTCTTTACTTAAATCATCATTTAAAAATTGCATTTTGGGTTTACTTGTGTAATCTTTGTCTGATATGTACATTTCTTTGATGATCTTAAACATTAAAGTGGGGAAAATATGCCTAAAAATAAGAATTTGATAAGGGGGCAAATACTTTTTCACGTCACTGTACTTATCACCTGAACTTCACAAGTCTTTGAACTCTCTGCAATTCAATTAAAGGTGAATAGCATTGAAGTTTTGCTAAATAATTTGTGGAAAATATAGCATTTTTCTGACAGATACGGTGATTTTATTTGTTGTATAAATCTCTAAAGACGAGCTTTAGAATAATATTCACCATGCAACCGATTTAAAACGTGTAGTGGAGCATTAGCTTGATGGTTAGGCTGGTATGAATTTGTAAAACCACCAAGACAGCACTTTGGATCAAACGTGCTGCAAAATAGTTGAGGTTTTAAATAATGAGAGAGTTTCAATCTGCTTGAATTCCACTATTCGTCAAGTGTAATCAGCCACACCACATATATCCTACATTTTAGCCTTTGCAATGTGATATTTGCATTTTTTCACAGTGTAATGCTGATTTGAAACCGATTAATTGTTCAAAACTTGTCTGAAGAGGTAAAATTATTCAGATTTTCACAAGGAATAAAAGATTAAGAAGTAGCTTTTCATTTCTGCAACAATAACGCCACTTTATCTTTAAAAAAGATATCAAAAATCCAACCTTTTCAAGTAATATTCAGGAGCAATCAAGTGGGATAAGATTCAAAGGAGAAACAAGATCTTAGTTTAATTCACTGTTATAGCTTTAAGTCTTTCAACCAGTTGTTGGTTTCTCAAGAGAAAAATAAATCCACTGTCTAATCTTTTCTTTTGACAGTTCCATCTTTAAAAATGAATTCAATTGGAAACCGTTCAAGACAAGATCAGCAAAGAAAACCAAAAATATCTGAATGGCTTCTTGTAGCAGCACGAGGGGCAATGATTTTTGAGCTTGTTTTCCAGGAATAGATTAAAAAATCCACAAAAAAAATGAAAAAAAAAACATGACACAAAAATGACAAATCACTGTAGCCAATGTAAGTATAGTGTGAAAAAAAATGTAATAAAAGTAAATAAAAAGTCCAAAAAATCTCAATCCTATGTTTACTCTCAGCTTTGTGCTTCTGTGCGTCGTCTCCACCTTCGCTTTATTCCCACCGAGGCTTTCGTAAACACATCACACGCTCGGTTTGAAGCAGAAATCTATAATCTCTTTCTTGTACATCAGCCTGACGCCGTGGTACCCTCCCTGGAGTGATGGCGGTACAGTGTGGATCAACATGTAGCAGCTGCACACATGAAATAACTTGTCTTGTCTGCTCACTTTTTTCTTCATGTGATGGAGGCACATCAGGTCACACATCAGGTTTTTTTTGTATTTTTTATCCTTTCTCTGCTCAGATAACGCCTCGGGTCAACGTCCTTGTCATTTACAACCCTGCTTTGAGGGCAGATGAGTAATTGAGGTGTTTAATGTGGGGAAACATCTAACTTGTCCTGTAGGCAGTTTGATAACAAAGACAGGAGTTCTAATTCTAGATCCTACCTCCAGGAGTCACCAGGCCTTTAAAGACGCAGATGTTCTCTCCTCCGTTGACCTGCTGGAGAAGCTTCAGCTCATCCTGGGTTGAAGTCCGGTGACCTTGTCCCAGGTAGGTCATCGTCACGGTGACGTTGGATTTCTTTGCCTCCCTTTGTGCCTTTAGGTTGCTCTAAAGTGGAGATGTAAGAACAGGAGAGCAACATGAAGGGTTTTAACATGTATAAATACATGGAAATTGAAACTAAACCCATCACCCATCATTACCCACTTTTATAGGGTGACCTCCTGTTATTTTTTTTTTCAAGTTACATGGTTGGTCCTCTCATTTATGGGTCTGTTATTTAACTTAGTCCACTGTTTGTAATGTTTTCCATCAGTTAAAGCTGCTTTACCTGAAATAGAATTTTAAAATATCTATCTGGACAATGTTGTAATAATAATAATAATAATAATAATAATAATAATAATAATAATAATAATAATAATAATAATAATAATAGTAATAGTAATAGTAATAATAATAATAATAATAATAATAATAATAATAATAATAATAATAATAGCAATAGTAATAGTATTACTAATAATAATAATAATAATAATAATAATAATAATAATAATAATAATAATAATAATAATAATAATAATAATAGTAATAGTAATAGTATTAGTAATAGTAATAATAATAATAATAATAATAATAATAATAATAATAATAATAATAATTATTATTATTATTATTATTATTATTATTATTATTATTATTATTATTATTATTATTATTATTATTATTGTTTTTGTTGTTTATAATAATTAATAGTTACAATAATTACTATTTAGTCTTTTAATTATTTTTTCTTTTTAATTATTATAATTACTTTAGCTTTTTTTTTATAGGTTTCTGATCTTAGCATTTCTTTTATTTGAGCTGCATTATTACAGATTGTTTATTTTAATTTTTTTTTAATGTCCTGTGCAGTTACAGATCCACAACTAGGATGTTTCTTATTTAAGTTTTTTTTTCAGTCCATTACATTCAGTATTGCATAATCACTTACATGTGCTGATTTATATGACACATTCTCTTAGAAATATTTTCATATACCCATTATGGTTATTTGAACCACAATTACTTTTTTATAGGGTGATGCACTTTTTTGAACACCAATGTAAGTTTTTTTCTCCTTTTTTAAAATACTTTATATGTTAATTTATTTAAATTCATTATATGTGTTGGTATAATCTGTATAGTTCTGTAACTCTCTTGGATATTTTTTCTTCCCATCTATGTTCAATAAATTTACTAAAAATTTGGAGATTTTTATCGTTAATATTTTCAGAAAATAACAAAATATGACAGAAGAATCATATATCTTTTAAAAAATCTAACTAAGACTTGATTTTGTTTGCGTATTCTAACTGCAACGTTATTTTTTTTTTTTTTTTTAAAAACACATCAGCTCACCTGTTTTTTAAGGTGATTTTCTGTTTTTTGAGACATAACCGAGGAGAAAGATCCCCTCCGTTTGTCGTACAGGTAGGGACAGGACTGACTCAGAGTCCCTCGGATTGAATTTAGCCTCGAAGCCTTTGTTGTTGTCGTGATGGCCGGGAGGTAAATGTCACCTTTTCCACGTCTGTCGGGATGAACTGTTGGCTCATCCAGCTGTAAGATTACCAAAAATAGCTCAAAGATCACACAGAACTCTGCTTTGTTGGCTTTACGCAGCGTATATTTTCAGGAGTTGCTCAAGAATATGATTTTCTGTAAAGGATGGCACAGTTCAGAAGTCTGCTGCGGAAAGGGAAACATTACTGTAGCTGGTTGTTTCAGCTGTAAAACATGATTAATATAACAGCTGTTCTATCTCAGTGCTGCCTGTACTCAGCTTTCGCTTCTCCCAGTCTGTTTGTATTGCTGTTATTGTTCTTTCATAAGAGAACTAACAGGGATTTAGACGCTTCAAACATTGGCAAACTCAATTATGTTGCATACACACAGACATCTTTTTGACTGAGAATGACTTTTGGGAAAATAAAAGCAATTTCTGTATACTCATATTGTTAAAGCACATACCTGCTGCATCTGCTTTTCCTCTATGATTCGCCATGTTTGAAACTCAAAAGTCAGTCTCAGTCTGTCTTCTTCTTTCTAATATGCTGGTATTCAGAGAATGTACATCACAGAGGATTTTCCTATTTCTATCCTCTATGCCTTATGCTTGTGCTGGATATCTGGATTTACCTGCATTGGATACAGTCTACCACAGAGCACTGAGGTTTATTACAAATCTTAAATCTCTCATTCAGTATTCCAGGAAGCTATTGTCTCTCTGATTTGGTCCAATTTGCTTGGAATCAGTTGCAAAATTGCCTGAATCTTGAAGAGCTGCTCTCTGACCCTGCTTTCATTGTCACTGATGACTTTTTGATGTATATTTTTGCAATTTTATGATGCAGTACTGCACTCTTAATATTTATGTAAACCTTATTTACCTATAAATTTGTGCTGCTGCCTGTGTTGTCTGCTATGAAAGAGATACCTTAATCTAACTGAGTCTTTTCTTGGTTTAAGAAAGGACAAAGAAAGAAAATAAATGCAATTTTTCTGACATAATGTTGCATTAATGTCTATAATCACGCATAGAAATATAAAGAAAGTGAAGGGAACTAAGATTCTACAAGTTTTCTCAAGATACTCAGAAATAAACATGTCCAACCTTTATAACTCCCACTCTCGCTCTGCACTTTAGCATTAAGATCTGTGCCTCCTCATTATTCATGACATTTATTTCTATTTTTCTATAGTTTTTAAAGAATTGTTCTTTTTATAGTGTCTTATTATCGCAGAGCCTTGAGGAGAAACAGTCGCTTTGCATTTCAGCGCACAAACTGTATGAGCATGTGAGAAGTTTTTTAAAAAGAGAGAAAAAACACTTGAATTCTCTCGACACAAGCAAGAAACAACTCCAACCTGGAATAATTTAACAAATATTGCCATGTGCTTTGGTTATTTGGACCACAATTACAATTTTAAGGGGTGATGCACCTAAACACCAGTCTCAGCATGTTTCATGTATCTTTTTTTCCTTTTTATTTGCTTATTTGCTCATTGATTGGAATTCATGTCAATATCTGTGTCAAATATGTATCATTACTTGAGCACTGACAGTCTGTAGGACCATGTTGGAATGCAAAAAAGTTATTTTTTGTTCACAACGATCCCATTTAAACATGCCTAAACATGCTCAAAAACTTTCACACACATCAGAACTGGTTAAAAATGTAATATTTTCCAGGACTTGTGCATAATGTGTGTGGCAAATGGCTCCATAGCGCCACCTGCAACATCACTATGGGCAGGATGTTTCAACTACATCTACGAAATTTGGTAGCCATGTGTAGCTCGTCAGGGTAAACAAAAAAGCCTCTTGGAGCCCTACCCTAAAACCAACAGGAAGTCTGCCATTTTGCTTTAACTGTGAGATTTTTTTGTTATTTATGCTCATTTTCAGGGGTTAAATCCTGATAATGGGTAACTCCAAGAGACCTCAGATTTGGCCAGTATATACAACAAGCCTTTGTGATGAAAAGTTATCAAAATCTTCTATAAAACTCAAAGTGCATTGCAATGGTGACCCCCTGAACTTTGATGCTTCGCCATGAAACAGGAAGTAGTGTCTAACTCCCCTGGACATGCTCTAATCTGCCTCAAACTTTACTTCCATATGCCAATATCTACTCACAGTCATAGCGCCACCTGCTGGCAACAGGACATGGCATGTTTTACTCTTTGATGTACTATATCGTTAGCCGGTTGCCCATCTTAACTTCAAAAGTGGTGACATCAGCCTTAAAATGTTGATAATGATTCAAGGAGAAAATGGTGACTTGTCATCAAACATCGTGTCTGTGGCGGTATTGTGAATTTCAATGTCTCGACATGACAACAGAAATGTTTATATATCAGCTTCACACGATCCATGAGTCACAGTAATAGCGCCACCTATTGGTAACAGAAAGTAGTAGCCATTATATTTGCACGTACCATTGCAAGAAACTTTGTGATATAATCCTTGACACTGGTCAGGTAAGTCAAAGCTTTGAAATTTCTGCCACACCTCAACGTTTGCGTAGGTGTGTGAGGGCCCGTTCAACGCAACTTTAATTCTGTATAATTCTGTAACTCTCTAAAGTAGTTATTTGTTCTTTTTCTTATCTACATTCCACAAATAAACTTAGAATTTGGAGCGTATTACTGATTGTAAATGTAAAAAAAATACACAAAAATCACAGGATAATTATATAGTTTCAACATGTAAAAGCTGCATCATCCCTAGCTTTAATGATATTTGTTTAAAGCGTTGCTGACCTTGTAGATCTCCACAGTGTCCGGATTCTCGAGGAGCAGCAGTTTACTCTTTGCTCTGATCAGACTGGCGATGGAGCGGATCATTTTAGCATCTCTGGGCTGAGCTGGGATCTGCTAGAAAAACAAAAAAATCCCCCCAGAAAGTGGCTCAGAAAGTTCAGATGCACAACTAACAATATTCAAAGTAAACATGGATCAGAAATGTGCTAATCGGGCGCTTACAGGAGTATCTCTGCCTCCTCCGTGAACTCCTCTGTAGACCAGATCCTGGAGCAGAGTCTGGCTGTTTCTTCTGATTCTTCTCATCAATTCCTTCTGGTATGACTCCATCCTGGATTTCACATCACAAACAAAAAGAGAAAAAAAACTGCACTAATTACAAAGTGTTTATACTGTACAGTAATGATAAGGTGGAAATAAGGCAAATTTGGCTAAAATATGGGTATTATTTTAGCATTTATTTGATTTTATGCTTTAAAAGCTACAGTAAATGTCACCATTTGAGTCACATCTGCATTTGCATCTGTATTTTCTTTGCAGGAAGTAACAAAATATATAGAAAACTGTAGAGAAAAGAGCAGACCTGTGATGAAAACTGCACACAGCAGCACCTCACAAATCTATTATCAAATAAATACAACCCATAAAGACCACAGCATAGTCTCAAAGTCAGCGGTCCAGAGTTCAGCAGCTTTCAGCAGACTTCTTTAGTTAGTTTTGAAAGTGCTGATCGAACAGCAGCCCTTCACATCATCAGACAGGCGAGTCCATCGATTCTGTGGTTGTTACAAAGTCGGCTGATAGAAGATATTCTGCAGGGTTTAACACGATATGCCAGGTGAGTGTAAACAGAATCACATCGCAGAAGATGGACAAAGTCTTTTAAAGCTTTAGGTATGAATCTGAAATAATCTAGAACCCAGAAAGTGACTGTATTTCTCTGATATGATACAGTGATGGAAATGCATTTGTGTTCTGTGGATTAAATAGAATGCCAAGATACTACCATGACCTGATATTTAGACAAAAATCTAAGATGTAGGTGTTTAATATTTTCCTGTTATGACCTTTCTAAGCTGTAGTATAAAGTGCAACCTGATGATGATAGAACAGAAGCTGTGTGAGAGATTAAATGAAAACTTAGTCGTGAACAAATGTTTAGATGCTATAAAATACAAAATAACACACTCAAAGACCATGTGTATCATGGCAGTCTTGAGTTTCCAGTGACTCCTATAACTGAATTTTCTATGTTTGGATCTTTAAAACACGTGTCTTTGTCACTAAAAAACAATCACGCATTTTGGTTCTTTTATAGATTCGTTTTAGATCTTTTAGAAATCTGTTGGGTCAAAAACATACTTACAGAAATGCTAATGTTTGGTTCAATGTCCTTAAATGGCCATTTTCACCTCAAAGGTGCTTTTGGTTTTCAACTACAAGCTCTTGGTTGCATCTTTGACCCTTCTCTTGACAGGATTGGTGCAATTCAGATAAATTTATTATTATTATTATTATTATTATTATTATTATTATTATTATTATTATTATTATTATTATTATTATTATTATTAATAATAATAATAATAATAATAATAATAATAATAATAATAATACATTTTATTTGTAAAGCGCTTTACAAGTAACTCAAAGACACTGAATTTATTGGTTTTCTGACACAGACTTGTTTCTTCATCACATTCCACAGGTTTTTGAAGGAGTTTAAGTCAGACCTTTGGGGACACCAAAAGTCTAAAACCTTCATTCTTTTGGTTTTCATCTACAAGCTTCTGGTTGTATATTTGGCCCTCCTCTTGACAGAACTGGTGAAGTTCAACTAAATTTGTTGGTTTTCAGACACAGACTTGTTTCTTCATCTTAGTCCATGGGTTCTTGACAACTTTAAAGTGAGGACTTTGATGAGAAAAAACATATTTCTAGTCAAATATAGCCATTTCTTTACCAGTTTCATGTGTGTTTGGGCTCATTGTCTTGTTGAAACACGCAACCGCATCCAAGACCCAACATTCTGGCTGATTATTTTAGGTTTTCTTGAATAATGAGATGGTAATACTCCTTCTTCATTGTTCCATTTTTCTCTATAAAGTGCCAGTTCCACTCTTTTAAAACCAGAACATTTTGTCACATTTCCAGAAATCTGTGTCAAGAGGACAACAAATTTAGCTTCACTGCTCTAATTCTGTCAAGAAGACAGTAGCTTGTGGACGGCTACCAAAAGAATGAAGGTTTTAGACCTTTGGTGTTCCCAAAATCTTGACTTAAACTCCTTCAAGAACCTGTGGAATGTGATGAAGAAACAAGTCTGTGTCAGAAAACCAACACATTTAGCTGAACTGCACCAATCCTGTCAAGAGGAGGGCCAAAGATACAACCAGAAGCACCTAGTTGAGATGAAAATGGCCAAAGGACGTTTAACCAGATGATAGTGTTGCTGTTGGTATATTTTTGACCTACATATTTGATCATATTTCCAGAATACCTATAATAAATCTATGAAAAGAACCAATATGATTGTTTATTTGTGATAAAGACAAATGTGTTCCTATCATTATATTCATAGATTAATCAGAGTTCTAGCAGTCAATGGAAACTCATAGCTGCCATCTTTGCGGTCAGCAGGATGTAGATTATAATTCAATCTGGCAAGGAAGCTATAAAGTCCTGAGATGAGGGTTTAGAGGTAAGAAGTGGATTGAGGCTTTAGTTTTGGGGTCACTATCTTGGCTGGGAGTTCACTCCTCATTTTGGTTTCCTCCCCGGGGGAAATCTAAATTATGATGACATCGATCTTTGGCGTTTCCGCTGTTGACCAACAAGCCTCCGTTGTTTTGGTGCACGGTTGCAGTATCTGTAATCTAATCGGTGCGTCTGCAGCCAAGTCGTCTGCTGAGGGAGGAGGCGGCATCCATCTCCTAAGATTAGCAGCCTGCAGTCTGAATGCATGAACACACCTCAGCCTCAGATGGTAGGCGGAGGAGAAAACTTAAGAAGTTTGCTTTGTTGTCCTTCCAGCTCGTTCTCTTCAAAGTTGTTGCAACTTCACCAATTCTTTCGTGCAACTTTTAGCGACTAGAAAACATTTATGCAGTTTCTACCAGAACATTAGCACAACAAATAAGCAGAAAAGAGACACAGTATAGAGAGACTTGGACTGTGTGATGTAGTAGCTGTTATGTGGTTTAGCTTTAGTTTTAAGGCTGTTTAATCATCTTTAAACTCAAAAGAGAAGAGTTTTAGGAAATAATTAACTCAATGCCTGTGACCAAAATATGCTGAATATACATACATCTTTATTTCTTTTATGTAAAAGCAGCCATATTTTACCTGGAAATGCAAGTAAAGCTCCTGAAATTAAGGCTTTACCTATTGAAAGTACAAAAATATTATAGGAAAAATGTTACTAAAGCATGAGAAATTCAGATAATTAAAAAAAATATTAGTGAGTATTCAGCAGTTTAATGCTATAGGTGCAGCTTTATTGACATACATCGATGTAGATGAACCTAAAAAATATTTTTTAAAAATTTAAAAAATCATTATAAATTGAAAAAAATAATTATAAAATATTAAATGAAAATGTTTATTTATACTTTTTATTTTTTAATATTATTTAAGCATTCATATCCTTTACCCATGCAATGAAAATAATTTCTTGTTATTTTTATGCTTTTGTATGCTATTAAAACTAGCCATTTGATGGAACATTTTAATTTTTTCTTGGCTTCCAAACTATTTGCTTGATTTAGGTCTAATAAAAGTATTTTTTGCAAGTTAGATATTATAAATCTTTTGGATAATGCTGTAGCTGGACTATGTAGATCAAAAATTATATTTTATAAGTAGATAAAAGGTATTCTTTTTACCATATTACTCTGCAGTGACCTTAGATGTGGAGTAAAAAGCAAACAATGCAATAAAAAATGCAGTATTTCCTTTGAAATGTAGCAGAGCCAAAGTAGCAAACAGTGTAAACAGTTTAGAGTCAAAAATCGTAAAAATAGTTCCCACTAGTGTCCCATTTTCATTCATGTACACCATTTAAAACAAGCATTCTAACTATCATTAACTATTCAACTACCTACAGCAGTAAATAAAACTAATATAAAGTTGTTTCACTTCAAAAAATGTACTCCTGTAACTTTTAATTTCCCTTTTTATTAGTTTTGTATCTGCCAATAACAACAGTACAGGTGAGTTTTAAAAAACCACAAATGATGAGGTGTTTCAAACTCTTACCTGGCGTCTGGTCCAGGTGAGCAGCTGACTGAGTGTCTCCAGCAGGTGATCTGATCCGTCCACAGCTGCTGATCTCCGGTTCTCTGCTCTCCTCCACCTGACCAGCCGGTGACACCTGAGCGCTCGACACCTTTGGCTCAGAGCCTCCGCCACCGCCTGACACTAGTTCCTCATCCATCTTTAATCAGTCCCGACCTTCGCTCTTATTCATGACTTTTCTTTTCCCTGCTAATGAAGAGGCTTCTTTTTTTTCACACGTTTCCACAACAAACAGGCAGATTTAATTCATCAGTTTATGAAAGCATAGAATCATTGTTTATGGTGGTTTGATTGCAGCTTTGATCAAATTTTGTTTGTTTCCCCCTTTTTTTTGAAAGGATGATGTCAATATTCTTTTTATTATTTACATTACCATTAAGTTGATAAATTGTGCCAGTGTTCAGATTTTTTCTAATCACTTCTGAAAATCCAGTTTTATATTCTTGCTTTCATGTGATCTGTGTATTTTATTACTTTATTTTATTCTATTTGATTCTCTTTTACCTGCTTTATCTTTTCGTTAGTTTCTTGTTGTTGTTGTTCTTCTTCTTCTTCTTCAGGTTCTTCAGACTCTTCTTCTTAAGATTTTCTTCTTAAGATTCTTCTTCTTATTATTATTTTGATTCTTTTCTTCTTATTATTTATGTTGTATGTTGTTGTTCTTCTACATCATATGTAGATTCTTCTTCTTCCTCTTCTTCTTCTGTTATTTCTTATTCTTTAGATTCTTTTTCTTCTTATTTATATTTTTGTTCTTGTTCCTCATATTTAATTTTTCTTCTCCTTACTCTTCTTCTTCTTCAGAATCTTCTTCTTTAAATTCTTGTTGTTCTTATTTCTATTCTTTTTTTCTTATTTATGTTTTTCTTCTTCTTCTGTTACTTCTTATTTAGATTAATCTTATTATACTTATTTTTATTCTTATTATTATTATTTAACCCTTGTTTTTTATGATTTTACACAATATTTTCTTCTGTTTAAGCTGATAAATTGAGGCAATTTTCTACAGTTTTACGTTTGAAAGTCTCACATATCGAAAACGACAAGTTTTTGTTTAGGTTTGAAAGATGGAAAAACAACAAATATTCCCTGAAGAGTGAAAACCGCTTATTATAAAATTCTAAACATGACAACAAAATGTGATAAGTTCTGGACAGCATATCATTTAAACAAGGCAGTGTGTTGCAAAAACAATAGAAAAATGTGAGATATATATCTATATATCTCAGGATTTTACAGTTAGTGTCTTTGTAAGGAGATTTTGCTCTAGCTGTGATAATAAAAATGTGTTATTACTTGGACATTTAAGCTAAAACTGGACAAAATATTAAATCGATGTAGTCTGATAGAAACCTAAATAATGTTATTGTGTGGATGAAATCTTAGTTTTAAGTCACCTTTATTCAAATCTGTCTTGTAGATGTCAAATGAACATTAAGAAGATGATTCTCACTTTTTGTGAATTTTTCCACTGTAAGCGATAGGACAAAGTGCAACATCACTTCATCACAACTTATTTCCTACAGTTAATCTTCAGCTTGTATGAGTCTTCAGCCATCTGAGTTAATCAGCTAAAGTGATCTTAAAGACTTACTGTCCTTTTATTGAAAAATAATCTCCTTTTGTCTCTGCTGATAACGCTTCTGTGCTGAGCTGCAGTGGAGCTACAGCAACAAATAGAAGGAGTTTAGTGATAAAAAAGCTCAGCTTTGGAAGATAAACAGTTGATTTTTTAACTCAGCCAGCCTCAAATGAACCTCCAATACACTTTGTAATGTATTTTAGCACAGAAACAGGAGCTGCATCAATTACAGAGCATCAGAAACACATCAGGATGGGAAGTTTCAATCAATCTTTATTGGTCATTGCACACTTTCATATACAACAAAATTTCATTTGAGCTGCCCTGCCAATGACAGCTCCAGCTACTGCGCAGTGCTGCGCGCAGCTTTCTTGAGGAAAAAAGAAAAAGGACATGTCATTTCAAGCTCAGTTTCCAGCAGCCTTCAGTCTGTAAATGTAGTCACAAAAACACAACAATTAATTCAAATGTTATCAGACACACATAGTAGTTTTCCACATCAAATCAATTTGTGTATAAATCAGCTGAGCAGACTTTTCCATGTCAAACTGCATAAATATACTAAAAACACTAAAATACAGTAAAATGAATTACAAATGAATAGTATTCATTACCAGTTTGTCAGATATTCAGACTGTCAGGGCTGTAAAATCACTTCTTAAAGCACATTTTTATATTTACTATATGTGATGTTGTATTTATTTACTTATTTTATTTTTTACTATTATTATTATTATTATTATTATTATTATTATTATTATTATTATTATTATTATTATTATTATTATTATTATTATTATTATTATTATTATTATTATTATTACTATTTCTTTGGTTTTACCTTCTATTTTAATCTGCTTTTTCTTTTGTCTTCATTGGATATGCTATTTTTGGTGCTTTTAACTTGTTTTTCATTTAGGTGGTTTGCTTAACCTAAATTAATGTAACTTGACTTGAATTGACTTTATTGAACTTAACTTAACCCAAGCTAAATTAGCTTACTTTTAGGACCTTCTCCTCTCAAATTAAATTAATTTAATTTCGATTCAAGAACTTTATTGTCATACACACAGCAGAGCAACACTATGTGCAGCGATCAGACGTCTATGTGAAATGGACAAAGCGAGATGCTGAGCTACTTAACACAGACAGGAGCTGAGCCAATCAGAGGCCAGCGCTGTATTTATTTCAATTTAATATTTCTTTAATATGTTTTTATTATTTTTTATATATATATTTTGTATATTTTTTCAATTTGTTTGGCTAGAAAATGCTTATTTTGCCGCAAAAATAATTGAAATAATAAATACAGGAAAAGACATATACTGCAAAAAAAAAAAAAAGCTCAGGCTCATGACAGCTTCCGGTCGCGTCTGCGGTCAAGTTAGCCAACGCGAATTAGCAACGTTAGTCAGCTGGTCGAAACGTGATTCCGGAGTGACACCAAGTGGAAGCAATAATAGGAAGGAAAATATATCCATCCTCAGTCATGTCCTTCTCAAAACCTGCCGTGAAAAAAAAGGTTAGTGACGAGCAGAGACAGTTTCAGGACAAGTAGGAGACGGAATATTTTTTTGTTGAGCACCGGGGCAGTCCGACGTGTTTTATATGCACACAGGAAGTGACGGTACACAAGGAATACAACATCACAACTAGACATGCTGAGGAGGATGCAAAATACCAGGGAGATGAGAGACAACCGGGTCGTCAGTCTTAAAACATGTCTACTGAGGAGACAAGACTTCTTCAAGAAAGCAAGTAAAGAGATGATGCAGCAGTCGAAGCTAGCTACGTGGTGAGTGAGATGATTGCTAAGGCGGGAAGCCATTCAAAGAGGGCGACTTCATCAAAAAGTGCATGTTACAGGCTGCTAGTATAGTCTGTCCAGAATGTAGTGGTACCAGTAGTGGTGATGGTAGTAGTAGTGGTTGTAGTAGTAGTCGTAATAGTATTGGTAGTAGCAGTGGTTGTAGTGGTAGTAGTAGTGGTTGTATTAGTAGTATTGGTAGTAGCAGTAGTGGTAATAGTGATGGCAGTGGTAGTAGTAGTAGTAGTCGTGATGGTAGTGTTAGTAGTAGTGGTTGTATTAGTAGTATTGGTAGTAGTATTGGTAGTAGTAGTGGTGGAAGTGGTAGTAGCAGGGGTGGTTGTAGTGGTGGTAGCAGTAGTGGTAATAGTGATGGCAGTGGTGGTAGTAGTAGTAGTATTCTAGTTTTGAATGTGCATAGCTGGTTGCAAACATACTGAAACAATCATGAAAAAGGAATCATTCTTGTGATCACGATTTTTCGATCAGTGAACTTGTACCATAACTAGATAAAAATACCAAAATTCTAAAGTTTTCTGAGTAAAAAAAAACTCCACATCTCCTCATCAGTTCAGTGTCCAGGCGTCACTTCAGCGGTGTTATTGTTACACAATATTTTCCTGCTGTTTGCCCTTAAAGAGCTGCTCGTTCTGTCTGAATGCTGCTGATGTGATCAGATCCAGCAGCTTCTTCTGGGCCTCGACACCTTCAGGGACCTCTGGAGGCCTGCTGGATCCGTTACATTCATACACTGATAGTGGGTCGCAGCGTATTTGGCTTGGCAGGCCTGCATTTGCTTTCTGCCATGTTCAGTGAAGAAATGTGTCGGTTTTACCTCCAGGATCCGTGGTGTGATGCTTTATGTGAGCAGGAGGAAGGAGGTTCTTTGCTCAGCATTTTTTTGAGGGTTGAGATTTGTAAAAGTCACCGATGATCGATGTGAATTTGGAAGCCAAACTGCTCGATGTTGGAGATGATGAGCAGCGTTGAAGCCGTACATCAGTGTGTTTAGTAGACTTATAGAGCTTATAGAATATCCTGCTGTCAGAGGGAAGGTTAGATCTCTGAATGCTGGGGGAACTAAAGAGGGAAAACATTTTTCATTCCCTCATTTCAGATATAATTTGAAGACATATTCAGCAGACTAAAGCAGTGATTCCTAAAAGCTTTTAGGAATAAATGAATCCATAAATGGGAAACTTTTAAGGAATTATTGGAATTTTCTTCCTAAAGGTTTTCCAAATTTTCAGAAAGGTTAGTAATTGTTTTGCTGAATTTTTGGAAACAATATTTTTTGGTGCCCGTAAATGAAGACAACAGGAGGGTTAATCAGTGAATAAACAGAGACTTTAAGGTATTACACTGATTGAGGTTGGTGTCCGGTGGAATCAGTAGATTATTGGTGATTGTAACAGTCAGTTTTTGTTGATTTTCTTCCTTCTGATTATTCTTAATGTGAGAGTGATTGTTGTCTGTATATGTAGCCCTGTGACAGACTGGTGACCTGTCCAGGGTGTCCCCTGCCTTCCCCCGAGTCAGCTGGGATAGGCTCCAGCCCCCCCCCGCGACCCTAATGAGGATTAAGTGGTGTATAGATAATGGATGGATGGATGGATGGATGGATGGATGGATGGATGGATGGATGGATGGATGGATGATTATTCTTTATCACAATTCTATACATTTATGCGTGTCTCTAGGTGCATCTTGTGGCTGCTGAGGTCCTTCTGGCCTTAAGTTTAGAGAAGCGGGAGACAGTAGTGGTTGATAGTGTGGAGCAGCAGGACAGATCTGGGAGGAGGAAGTGAAGGAGCAGCGTTTCCTCCGCCTCATTACCAACACCGAGGTGCCCTTCAGCTCCGGCTCCCAGCGGAGGCAGCAGATCTGCTCAGTGGCCAATAATTTCACTGGACGGCTTTCAAGCAGAAATGTGTGCAACTGTGTCAGTGGGAACAGAACTTTACTGAGAGACAAAACCAAACACACAATAACACAAATATAGAGGTCTTAGATATGTGTTTTTCCTCCTAGCAGATGGGAAAATATCATATTTTACATTATATGGCTCCACAAGACTCTGAATTAGTTTAAGTAAAAGCTGCTTCATTGTAAAATATTTAGATTTGAATTTATTCCAAAAACCCTACAGGGGAAACACAGTATTTACTCTGATTTCTCTGATATCTCGTGCACATTTTCTGACATTATTAAGCTTAACAATAAATTTAAATATTACTGGAATCCAGGAGGTCTAAGTGCAATATCCAAATAGCAGGAGCTGCAATTACATTATAAAGCCAAAATATGTCACAGAATGAAGCACTGAGCCTCAAGGCTACAAATCACATCGTACACATGGAGGGAACATACATGTTTGGAACAGAATGTAGGAATACCAAGATCATCATTTTTCTCATTTTTATTTCCAGTGAAAGAGAAATGAAAAAATGACATTAAAATTGAGACTCACACAGCAATATCTGTCAGAGGTAGATTTATCTCAGTAATTACTGAGTGTTTCTGTTTGGTGGAGTGACTGTGAGAGTTGGTTCCTACTGTCTAAAATGTATTTACTCTGTAGATACGGAGCTTATATGAAGCTGTGATGCATGACACAGTAGCACAACCAGGAAGGTGGAGGGAGTTTCTGGTGACACACAAGACTTTTAAATGAAAAACAGTTACGTAAGTAACTTATAATTCTACACCTACATTACATGTATTTCTCAGACTCCTCCATATATTTATGCATATATTTTTCTATTTTAAGTTATATTCAGGGTTTAGATATGTATTTTTTGCACACTGAATATCTATTTCTACTTACATATATTTTTTATTATTATTGTCTTTTTTATCATCTAATTGTTTCTTTTACTTTAGTTATTTCATTGTTTTTTGTTCTTGTTTTCCCTTTATTTACTTATTTATGTATTTATCTGACTTATTTACTGTTACTACTGTTGTTTATAGCCTAGTGTTTATGGTTTTATCAGCTATTTTCCTCTTATTATTATTATTATTATTATTATTATTATTATTATTATTATTATTATTATTATTATTATTATTATTATTATTATCATTATTATTATCATAATCCTAATTTTTAGCCCAATGTTTCTGCTTTTATCGCCCATTTTTCTTTTATTTCACTTGTTCTTTCCCTTTATTGTATCTGGTGTTGTTATACTAATTTATTTTGAAAATCTTTTACCATGTTTGGAAAAATTATTATTATTATTATTATTATTATTATTATTATTATTATTATTATTATTATTATTATTATTATTATTATTATACTACATAATCATCATCATCATCATCATCATAATATATGCATGTCATTTTGCCCACTGCGTATTTTCTATACTGTATAATTTGCACATGACGTATTACAATTATTTTTTCTTACTTTACTATAAGTAAATTACTCTTCATTTAATTTTAGTACTTCTTCAAGCCCTTGTGCTGGAGATGTTTTATATTTCTTGTTAGATGTGGGTTCGTCACTGCGATTACAGCTACTTTAATTTCCCTTAAAGAATGAATAATGTATCTATGTATGACTCTTTAATTTCTTGCTTTGCCGTGTGGTATTAGACATACAACCAATTGTCCAAAACTGATTTTCTTATGTCATTATGTGTTAGAAATGTCACTAAATAAACAGTGAATGTGCAGCAGAGCCCTGCCTCTATTTGCTTTTTTTTTTTTTTTTTGCTGTCTTGTCAGTGTTTCACCACTTGAGGGCGCAAGAAGATCAGTCAGACCTTCACACTGCATCCACTCTCTCTGCTGTCCTATTGCTTGATAGGAAAACTGAGCTGGCAGCTCATCTTGAAACTCTCCTGGTGTTCTGTTGTTCCTCTGTGGCTAATTATCTCCCTCCGTCTAAACTGCAGCATCATCTGTTTCCCGCTGTCAGAGAGAAACCAACTCAAAGCTGCTTATTGTGGCCTCTAATAATTCCTCCTGGCAGGTAGAATGGAGTCTCCACAAAACACTGGAGCTGCTGCAAACACTGCAGGATGGAGCAGTTTGTCTTCTGACTGTTAACCTGCGTCACATTTCAAGTTATGGTTAAATTCATTTCATACTATTAAGCAGCAGTGCCTCCTGGCAGGGAACTGGTCTAACATACAGCGATAAGACGGATTAATGTCAAGACGTGTAGCAATGACAGGGCAAAGTCATGTTTTTCAATTGAATTCGTTGAGCTGTAACTGCTGTACCAACAGCAAGGCTGGGTTTCTGAGCCTAAGATGCATTTTTAACTGTATTTTGCGAGATTTCTATATCCATCAGGGGTCAACTGATGTGTTTCTTCACTGCTAATATCACCAACGATTAACCAATATTTGAAACTAATAGTCATTTGCAACACAAAACTGCCTTCATTTTTCTTTATTTTATAATCTTTTACGCGTGTTTAATTAAAACAGAACTTTACAACATTTATTCCTCTGTATAGATCAGTTATTAGTTGTGACATTTAACCAATCAGAGGTGGATCATTAATCAAGACCACGGTGGTAACTACAGCTTTAGAGACAGACATCTTCAATTGGAAGTCGGTTTTTAAAAATACCAATGCAATTAATCATAAAAATGATAAATATCAAAAATCAGCAAAGCTAGTAAGTGGTCAACACCTAAAATCCAGATTAATTAAGAATATTGGCTTATTGTATGTTGATTAATTGTGCATTTAAATCCATTAAAGCACACTTTAGTGACAAATTGCTATTTTTTTTCCTTTTCAGATGACCACAACAACAACGTCAGACACAAATGGTACTTCCAAAATGTAAATTTTTCAAAAGGTAAGAAAAACTGCATGTCTAAATCAACATATTTGGAAATCTGTTTTTTTAACTCGGCAATGCAACAAAAAAATACACCCACAGTATGTGCCTTTGACTATAGAGCAGTATAAATAGTTAAGTGATTGCATTGTTGTTCCACTTTTTACATTTATACATATCACACTCATTAACTTCCATTACCTCCTTCGCCATTTAATTTTGTGCGTAGAACCCACACATTTCTGCCGATAACAAGAGGATTCGGGCTCTTGTACATTAAAGCCGCGATTCCACAAGCACCTACTCGGCGCGGTGTGGCTCGGCTCGTCTTTGTTTGCGAGCGTTTCCATATGGATTTAGTGCATGGTACCAGGTACGATTTTCCGTACCTCCTCGGCTGAGGTTCCAACCAAGATGAAGTGAGCCGAGATGTGACGTCTACATAGTGCAGGCCACTGATTGGACAGGAGTGCAGCCCACTGATTGGACAGGGAGTGACGACACACGAGAGCGACTCCAGCACGAAAACAAAACCGGCATTTAAAAAAAAACTAAACAGCGACGGTGCGCATTGCTCTTCACAGACCTCTCTGTCTTCATAATTTTAATATGACAGCCAGACCTGTACCGTGGGTGAATGAAGAGGTCGAGACTTTTCTGTCTTTGGTGGTGGACCAAAGAATACAGAGGGAGCTGGACGGAGAAAGTTTATCAGGAGGTCTCAGAGCGGATGTCCGCTCACATATACAGTAGACTGTATATAAAGAGGACAATGAAGCAGTGTAGGGAGAAGCTGAAAAAGCTCAGAAATGACTATCGGTCCACCAAGGACCACAGCGGCCGGCATGGGTCAACCAGGAGGTGTTGGAAGAGGTTTAATGGAAGCTATTTACTGGCACCGCACCGACGAGCAACAGGAGGGAGACTCAGCTGCTGCATTATTGGAGACGTTCAAGAATGGTGAGTGTTTTGTGACTTCAAGAAGCTTTTACATCATTTATCCCATTGGTGGCAAGCTCCCTTTAAGCAAACAAGTATATTTAGAAAGTAACGTTGTTGTCTCCTGTAGCAGACAATAAGCTAGCTAGTTAGCCATCGGCGCTAGCTAGTTAGCCATCAGCGCTAGCTAGTTAGCCATCAGCGCTAGCTCCGTGCTCTGCTTGTATTTCGTGCTGCTGTTTCTAACGTTTAGCTCTCAGAAGCTAATACATCAGTCTGCATGAAGAACTAAGCTAGTGGTCATACAGGTTTATTTTTTTCACAAGTTACAATGTCGTATTTTTCGTGTACTTAGGGTGAATGTTTATTTCTGTTCAAGAATCCCTTTCCACATGCGAAGCCTACTCCACCTCCGTCGCGGAGCCCCCAGCTCCCTGCCTCCTCTCCAGCACCAGCAGCGGCTCCTCTCCAGCACCAGCTTCAGCACCAGTACCAGCTCGGACACCGACCCTGTCAACATCAACGTAACAGCAACGTCTTATTACCGGTAAGACACGGTAAACAGAGACCATGGTTGATTTTCGCATTATTATTATTGCAGGTGTAAATGCCTGCAAGCATGATCAGAACAGTGACCAAGAATTCAGGCAGTAGTAATGCAAACTGTGCAGCAGCCAGCTCAGGAACGCCTGATGAAAGCTACATGTAGCTACAGTGACACATAAACAGAACACATGCAGCTGCATTTTTTTCCATTGACTTAACAAGTAAGTCACTCTAATTAATTTACTTTCTCGTGCAATGTAGTATTGCAACCATTCTTCTTATAGTCACTAGGTAACTGTGAAACTGAATGAAAATATACATAGAAATAAGAAAACACAGCTGTTCTTAGGAACTCCAAAATGTGCACAAGATGAAATGAAGTTCACACCACGTTGTTTTTAGTTGTGGTGGAGGAGATACTATTTGTGCTTCAGTTAAAGTAAAGAGTGCCAAAAATTTATTAAAGTAAAACAATCAAAGACATGATCATGATTGAAAATGGATGGACGGGTGGCTAAACACATCACATCATAGCTGTGGAGTCCTTCTAGCTCCTGGGGACTACAATCTCTCAGGACCTGCAGTGGGAGACGAACATCCACTCCATCCTGAAAAAGGCTCAGCAGAGGATGTATTTCCTACGACAGCTGAGGAGACATGGCCTGCTGCAGGAGCTGTTGATCCAGTTCTACACTGCAGTCATCCAGTCTGTCCTGTGCACCTCTGGATCACCCACACAGCAGGACAGAAACAGACTACAGCCTGTAGTACGGACTGCAGAAAACATCATCAGAGACCCCACTCACCCTGGACATTAAACTGTCTCCCCCCTCCCCTCTGGCAGGCGCTACAGATCCCTGTACACAGAAATCACCAGACACAAAAACAGTTTCTTCCCCACTACCATCACTGTAATAAACAGCTGAGCCATTCCTAAACACCTGTACAATAGTCAGTATTCCAATGGACATGTACAGCATTTGTTTTTCACCATGAACAGCATTCTCTGCTTTTGCACTACTGTGTTTATAGCAATTATCATTTTGCTAATGTGTTTATTCCAGTCTAGCTGTAAATTTCTGTATATAGTTTTATTTAATTTTGCTATTTCATTTTTCTTCCTGTTCCTCTTTCTATAGTTTCTTTATTTTTTATGATTCTCTTCCATATTCCTAGTGTGACACCAACAGCCGAAACCAAATTCCTTGTATATTGTGTACTTACTAAAGCTGATTCTGATCACTTTTCTGTCTTTGGTCTAGGCAAGAGGAAAAGGTGCAACAGAAAATTGGACCTTCCAAGCGTACTTGTGGAGATGCAGGCTGAGAAGGAGCGGAACCGTGCCCAGCATGATGAGAACATCTGGTTGCTCCTCAGCGAGGCAAGAGAGAATGAAGCAGCCTTGCAGCGGGAGGAGATGGCCCAGAATGCTGCCTTCAACCAGTCATTCCTGGGTGTACTGGGGCAGCTGGTGCAGGCAGTGCTGGGTGTACTGGGGCAGCTGGTGCAGGCAGTGCTGGGTGTACTGGGGCAGCTGGTGCAGGCAGTGCTGGGTGTACTGGGGCAGCTGGTGCAGGCAGTACTGGGTGTACTGGGGTAGCTGGTGCAGGCAGTGGGCAGCCAGAGTCCACCTCCCAGAGACTTGAGATTTAGTTGTATATAGTTTTACTTTTAGTCCTCCACTGTAGGAGAGGCCCACCAGTTTGTACTTTGCACATTGTAAATAGTTTTGATTTTGCTGCTGACTAATAAACTATTTTGTGACTTATGTGATTGCATCATAACTTTTCATTTTGTCTGTTAAGACACTGGTAGGAAAAGAGTCAACAGTCTGAACCAAACAATTCTGTATTCCCTAATAATGCATTTATGTTTAATGGGATTTAACATGTTTTAACACAAACTCCTTTATGGTTCATAATTCCATTGACTGAATTATACCAAAGCAATACTGATTTATCAAACTGGAATATTCTTAAAACAGCTGTTTTAATGTCTTGGTGTTTAATTTGTCATGTAATCTTGCTAACCTTCACAAATAAAACAATAGCACAGACACATCTGCAAAAGGTACAAAAGTTTATTGACAGAATTGCATTAAAGAAAACAATAGCAGTCCGGGGACTGAAAAACAAGTATAACGAGAAGAATAACTTTTAACTTCTGCATGACACGTCCTGCATCAGTGCATCCTTTACATCTCTGTCCTCCTCCTCTACACCTTGTGCCACTGCAGGCTCATGTGCTGCTGCTTCAGGTAAATCCCATGAAGTCTCATAAGAGAGCATCTGAAACACATACACAGCATACATATTTTAATACCTAATAGCGACAAACTGCAGCCATTACAGGGTCGTTCACAGGACTGATACACGATAGCTAGCGAACTAGCATTAGCTTACCCTCACATGTCGTCTCGTTCATATCCTCTTGTCTTCAGCTTGATGCTGCTGCATCGCCTCCCAAACTCTCCTGTGTGTCTCCTGAGTGTTCCGACTCGCCGCTCTCAGCTTTCTCCGACTCTTCTATTACTTTGAATCTGACAGAAAGCCACAGACCGAGCAGCAGGTGAACCATCGTCTCCGTTATGTTGCGTTTGTGTCGCACGCAAATGACGTTAAGGGACTTTCGGCTCGCTGCACTATGACGTCTCCACCCACGATGAGGCTATATGGAAAAACAACTAAACCGAGACGAGCCGAGTCAGATACAATAGTGGCGAACTGTACCGCGCCGAGTAGATGCTTGTGGAATCGCGGCTTAAGTGTCACAATGGGACATAATGTGAAAGCACCCGTCAGATCCAACACCACTTCCATGTACTGTGTCAGCGGATGGCACTGGTGGCCCGTTCCATCTGTGCAGAGCAGCAGGGGTGCCGGAGCTGAACCCGGCTGGAGACCAGCAGAGCCATGTGGCAAGCTGGCACCTCCGTGACAGGAACACGGAACAGGCCACGTGTTTGGAGCCCAACTAAAAAAGAAAATAATGAAGCCCTTAATGTTGCCTAAGTTGTGTCACATTTATCAGTAGAGTTATGGCTGAGAACAAAGAATCTATGAATTCAAGAGAATTCAACAAAAATTGAGCAAAACTATGTCAATTTGGTGATTATACTGGGATTTATGTTTTCTGCTGCCTCCAATGACACAGTATTCATATATTTGATTTTAGAGCAAACATTCAACCTTTTTGCCTTACCTTCTAATACAGCCCATATTAGCATAGCATCACAGATACGGTGCCTTTGTGAATTCCTTTCAAAAAAGTCAAATTACATTGACCACAATTCAATGTTGAAAGGCAATAATAGGGGAAAACTTCCAAGAGCGGTGAATGCTTTTTAGAGCCACCCCAAACTCTTCAATATTTCCGAGGAAAAAAATATTAGAAAATACTACAGTAGAAGTTCAGTTAGGTGTAGGTACAAAAACAAACCAGTTAGATTTAGCAAAATGAGTCAAAATAAGAACTATGTTAGAGTTGGAGCTTCATCATCCTCATACTAAACATCAGTCTCTTAACTACCAGTGGTTTGTCCACCCATGCATCCACCACGAGCTGCTCTCTACTTTGATTTTGCAGCGCTATAACAAAAAAAAAAAAAAAGTCACACGAGTTCCTCTTGTTTCTTGCTTGATTTAAACACATTTTGTTTTGGTCATTTGCAAAAACGAGTCCTGCTGGAGGTTGCTTCACCATAAATTAGAACCAGATTGTAGCCAGCTGCTTGCACAAACAACCTAAGGGATCTTTTTTTTTTTTTTTTAAATGGAAGGACAATCTCCCTTTACAGCAGGAGGGTTCTGGTTTTGACACTGAGTACATGAATATTAATACGGTTTGCATATTTGATGTACTCCTCAGCTGCCTCTGTCTCAGTGTTAATGTATGTGAGAACTGCAAGGGTTAAGAAACTTCTTTTTCCAGCATCTGCCTCCCATCTTTCCTAACACTATTACGTGGTTTCAAGAGAATATGCGGCATATAATGTATAATAATGAACTTACCGTGTGATCTTATAGCGTCTAGTCACTATTTCTATTTCTTCCCTGTGCTTGCTTGTGTTCTCCTCAACATCTTCCCAGAACCACATCTTTATTCATGTTTGGAGCCTGTCTAAGTCATATTGTTATTCTGTTTCTCCTTTTTGTTTTGTTTTCTGTTTGCTCTTCACACACAACACGGATTTGGTCCATCCTGAAAGAGAGAATTTGGAATTAGATGAAACTATATTTTGAGTGCATAACCAGCATTTTTGTCTTATTTATTGTGTTACATTCTAAATGTAACTGCAAATCTGTGGTGGAATTACAGTGAGAACTTTGCTCTATACACTAGTGCTGTCCAGTGCAGCATGACTGGTGGATGATTGTGTTACTACTTTGCATTTGACCTTAATTTTTCACTATACCTGAGAAACCAGCAGGGTAACTTAGAATTCAACGACCTTTTAGACAACAAGACCACAACAGGAGCGCAAATTACCTGCTTCATTTTTTAGAGCTAGGCGCTACATCCATCTTTATTTTACAGTCTATGGTCAGCAGTAACAGCTAGCTGAATATCTGTCATCTACTCCTGAGAACATCTAACATTAGCATGGATTATAACCTTGTTAATGTGATTAGAGTAGGGTTAGCAAACAACACATATAACATGGAATAAAAATGGTACCACTGATGTGTAAGCTGAGCCAATCAAGCCTTTGATAATTTATTACCTATTACTGATGAATATGTAGAAAATTGTAAAAGAGAAGGTTTATTGTTCAAAAAATTTGATGCCCAAATGTCCTCCAATTCTGAAATGACCCACATCTGTCCTCTTAGACAAACATGTCCCTATGTATGATCAGCCCTTTGTGGAATTCATCCACTGAGGAACTGGAGCTCACATGTCAGGTCTGAAATCCAAACTGACTTGTACGCCATGAACCAGGTGAATCAGAGTCACATCCACTCGAGCTGTTTTTCTCTTCTGCCCGATAGACTGTGAAGTGGAACCATCATGAAATCCCTGCTGGAGTGTTGCAGACTTGATATTAGTGAGTCTGACATGAAGGTGTGACTCTGCAGGTCTGTGCTCCATTTATCACACAGCAGGGTTGCCACAGAAGAAAATATCTCCTGAGAACCTCAATCTACTGAGGACACAATTAGCTGTTGTTCAACAGAGAACAAAAACAGGAAGAAATAGTTTGCATTTTGTTACCTGTTCTGTTCAATTATGAAATTGCAAAATTACAAAACTTTACAAAATTACAAAAACTAGTTAGAAATTCAAGTGATGAAGCCTTGATTATGAAAACTGGACAATCTAAATCAGGGGTGTCGAACACAATTTGATCTCCAGTGGGCCAGACTAGTAAAATCACAGCATATTGACCTGTAAATAACCACAACTCTTAATTTTTCTCTTTGTTTTAGTGCAATAAAGTACAATTCTGAAAATGTTCTCATTTAAGGAGCTTTTTTTTTTTTTTTTTTTTAACAAAACAGCTGTGAACCCTTAGATGCACCTGTGACTGGACCCTACACTCTCCAATTAGTGGGTCAAAAGTGACCCGTATAAAAATCAATGTATTTTTATGCTGTTTTTGTCATTTTGGTAAAGAATAATAATTAGCATTATTGTTTATATTATATTTTTGTTCAGACAAGAATGATTTCATGTTTGAAATATGTCTGTTTTTCATTTCATAACAGATTTTGAACATTTTGATAATTAAAAAAGAAGAATATTATCCATAACAGCAATAGAAGAATGTCAACATCCATTTTTTTTTACATTTTTCCACTCTTTTCCTGCAGTTGTTGCTGCTCTCCATCCCTCCAAGTTTGCATCACCTCTTGTATGATATCAGTGATAAAGAGCTTGGGGTTGTAATACAAACAGTACAATTTCTTGAAAAGTATAAAAGGTAACTTAAACATTTAAATGGAATGATATCAAACACTTGTTTTTTGAGGAATAGCTGGAAGATGGAATAATAAAACATTTCATTACAAAGATATTCCAAGAAAGCGATCTCACTGGGTCATTTTGACGCATTTATGCATCTAAGGGTTAATGGACTTTTTTTGTACCTGCCTCAAAAAGCACAACTTAACGTCACAAAAAGAGCAGCTCAGCGAAGTCCAGTTTAATAATAAGAAATATAGATAGTAACACTAATTTTATCTTTTATGAATTGTGAGCCTGCAGTGTGTCACAAAGTCCAGCTACAGACAAGGAACAGGAGAAATAACTGCTATGGGCGAGATCTTAATTTGTGTTGTCTTGGTGAGTGATGCACACTTGATCATGGTGTTACATGACAGTAAAATTTGCAATGAGATAACAGGATATGCTATTATTAGCTGTTTAAAGCTTGCAGAAGATTGATACTTGAGTCTGATGTGTGACAATCAGCTGGTCTGTTGCATCGTCTAACGTAAAACCGACCATTGCCATTTTTTTGAGAGAAAGAAAGGTGAGAATGACTCATTTAGAAGCCTGCAAACATAAAAGAAGACCATGTTTTCATTGAGCTGAATCTCACCAAAACCAGGAGCTGCTGCTGATATGTGGAACTGAACCGGAGATCCGTCTCACACAGAGTTAGACATCCTGTTAGGAACGTCATTAGATCTCAGGGAACATAATCCCCTTGTTTAAAGTGAGTGAGATACAAGTGCAGTGGTGAAATCCATTCTCTTCACTTTAACAAAACACCCCCAGTCCTGACAGTTGCACTCAGAAATATGCGGACTGGAGTTTGTGCATCCAGAAAAAGACACAGTTTTTATCAAAAAAAAAGACAAAAATTCAAATCACAGCTGCTCAGATTCACAACCACCTCCTAGAAAGGACTCAGTTATGTGACGCTTTTAAGAGAACTGCTCAAAATATCTACTTTTTCAACCAAATTCCTGCTGTTATGTCTCATAAAACATATAAAACCCTCGTATTAACTTTTCAAAACATCATTTCCGAGACATATTAAGAAGAAATGGAGTGAAAAATTCAACCTGCGAGTTGCTCTTTAAGTCTTTCCAAAGCTTATCACTAATAATTCAATATTAAAGCTCTGTGGCTTAAATGTTTAACCCGAATGGGCAAACTTGGATGTTTCTCTGACTTTGAGCCAAATCTCATCCATACTGTATGTATCTCCGGCTTGACAGGAGTAGAGGTCGAGTCTGGAGCCAGGATTTTTGGAACTTAAGTCTGACACAAAGTCCACATCTTATTAATCAAGTCCGCAGCTCTGCAGACAAGATTAATATTTTGGTGTCAGTCCTTGTGAATCCAAGACGCACTACATCACAGCATAATATGCAGCAAGAGACCCATCATACCTTCAGTGAGACAGATAATTTCTGCATTGACAGCCGTGATAAACTGCAACGCAACGTTGCCACGGTGAATTTTCAAATTCATTATTTGCTGCCACTTTGGGACATAAAAGAAATTACTAATTGAGAACTTGCATTGAGAGAAAGTTTCCAGTCAGAGCTACAGTTTGATGACACCTTGCATAACCATGTGAATGTATCAGCGAGATACTGTGCTTTCCTTTAATGTGCCATTACACCCCTGTGTAGTGTCAGCTAAAGGTTGCACAGAGCTCTGCAGGTTTCCAGCAGTGTGTGGGTTGGATATAAGGCTCTGGTTATAAGACTCGTCTGGGAATTCAATAAAGTTGAGAATCTGATTACGAAGCCTCTGTGTTTGAGCAACACACTAATGAACCTTCTGGTTTGCTCTGCAGCATCCGATCCACTCTCACTCAGCTGGGAACAACCCGTCTGCTGGCTGTTTGTTGCTGGATTAGCAATGATGTGATTATAAATATAATAATAGTGTCTTCTTGTTAATAACAGAGACGCATGTGCACATGCAGGAAACAGAAATCAGAGTATTTATGGTATTTTGATAGGAGGGTTGCTGTTGCAGAGTTGGACAGGCCTCGGATGATGCGGATCTAAATGGACTCTTGTCAGCTGTTGGTTGAGAGGACGACTTCCTTATTTATGTGGCGTTAAAGTTATTCTTGGCTTCGGTGAATGAGGAAACAGGTTCTAGGTTACGTTCTCCAAGCTAGTAGGGAAAATACAAACCTACAGGTGGGTCTAGACTTATGTCAGAATTCCGTTTCTATGGCGCAACATAACACGATTTTCACTGTAAGTCGGAACTCGCATATGTACATAAGTACCTATGCCACTCACCTATGCAAACACATCATCAGATCATAATCTAGGACATAAAAGCATTGTACAGTAAAAATTTAAAAAAGAGAAAAGCGAATGTAGCACAATCCAATGTGGCGTACAACCGGTGAATGTAAATAAAGTTGTCTTCCTTGTATAGCGCCGTGTGACGACATATTCGTCTGCTCCTCTCGCCAACTAGTTCTCGCACGAATTTGTTTTAATGTCGCTAATGCCGTACATCGGAATGATGGAACAAGACTTTCTTAATAAATTTACGGGAGATGGCGACGTAACCCCAAAATGCTGTAGATTGAGGACTTCGTAAACCGAGGACCTACTGTATGACTAGCAAAATATCTGAGCAAACTATGGACTTGTGTGATTTTCTCAGTTTTCACCCATGCCTTAATGACTATTTAAAGGTCTATGCCATGTATCTTTCTGAAAATCGGTGAAAGTATACGACTTGGAACACACTTGGACCAAAACATGTCATGTTTCGACATTCTGTGGTGAGCTTTACTCAAGAGGAAACAGTCCAATATCTACAGGAATTTCATTTTGTTGTGCCTCTCTTCAGTAAATTAGTACAACAACATGTCCACGAAATGGGTCTTCCAATATTACTGTACAACTCCTGCTTTTAGCCCTGTTCTAATGGGTCTGTTTCAGTGTCTGTAGCTGTAAATGCACCTGAGTGGTTGCTGTCAACACCCCCTTCAGGAAGAAGACTCTCTGTGCATGTGAGATCAGGGCTCTCTGTTGCCTTTAACATTCTTTTTGAGCAACTATTTAACAGGGAAATATTACTGACCAAAAGACCAAAAGAATATGTAAGGTAACCATGCATGCATGTGGCTAACTTTGTCCACACTTCTCACTTAGAGGCAGCGTTTTATCAGGCTACAGGGCAGAGTAGTGTTTACTGTGATCAAATGCCTCAAAAAAAGATATAGCATAGCAGAAATAGATAAGTAGCCACAAGCATTAAAACATATAAAATAAAGACAGACACGCAAGGTACTGTTAATTACCAGTTACAGGTTATAAATAAATGTATTTATAGGTCTGACTATTATGACTTTATTCTTCATACATGCCAACATACATTAAGATGTTGGAACATGACCAGCGTGACCATGAACAGCCGCCTCCTCAACATGCCTTCATCACATATCCTCTGTCCAAAATGCCACCAAGTAAAGCAGGACAGCTGTTGACTTTATAGTGACGGTGTCTTCTTCCTGAGCTCCCCTTTATGGCCTCTGGATCACTTTCCACCTTAACTGGGTTTTTGTGTCGATGCAGCACTTTTTTTTTACAACTTTAAAAAGCATGTGACATCTCTGCAACCTTCACAGATCATATTTGGCATGTAGGGTCATCAACTCCTCCACTGACTCGGTTTGTTTTAACTGTACCGAAGAACAGCTTATTTGTTCTGTTCTGCAAGGCCTGGAAATGTTTTTTTTTCTTTTTCCTGTATATGATGAATGCACTATTTCAGGAGTCTGTGTGGGAAGATTATACAATGATATTGTGGCTACTCCCCCTTCACTTACAGTACAAGTCTAGACTGCCAGTTTGTTGTTTGTTTTTTTTTGTTTTTTTTTCTGCGTTGGCACTGTAGGAAACTTTTTGTTTTTCCTGTCCAGCCACTTTAGATTTGAAGTTACATCAAGGAAGATAATTTTAGAGCTCAAGCACATCCTTTATCTTAGTCAACACTTACTCTGAGCAAGTCATCTGAGGCAGCAAACTTTTCCTTTGATAAGTGCAGGACTGAAACTTTAATAACCTGATGCAAAACTAATATGATTTAGATCAGAGGTGTCAAACACATGGCCCACAGGCCAAAACTGCCCCACCACAGGGACCAATCCGGATAATTACTGTGGAATTATTTAGCCCTTAAATGCACGAGTGATTGGACCCTACACTCTTCCATAAGTGGGTTCCATAAGTGTTTTTATGCCATTTTTGTCATTTTGGTTAAGAAAAACAATGGTTAAATAATAATAATAATAATAAATATATGACTGTTTGCATTTTATTTTGGTCCACACAAGAATGATTTCATGTTTGAAATGTGTTTATTTTTCACTTTATAACAGATATTGAACATTTTTATCTGTGAAAAAGAAGAATGTCATCATTATTTTTTGACATTTTCCTACTCTTTTCCTCCAGCTGTTGCTGCTCTCCATCCTTTATAGTTTGTGCATCACCTCTTGTATGATATTATCAATGAAAAAGAGTTTGGGGTAGTAATACAAACATTAAAATTTCTTGAAGTATAAAAAGGTAACCTGAAAATTAAATGGGATACTATAAAAAAAAACATGTTTTTCGAGGAATAGCTGGAATATGAAATGACAAAATTTTTTCATTACAAAGATATTACAAGAAAACAACCTCACTGGGTCATTTTTGATCACTTACACATCTCAGGGTTAAAGACATTGAACATTGTGCAAAATAATGTTAGTTAGCAGCTTCAGTACAAACAAGTTTGGTTGTTGTAAACTGAGGCATAATATTTTTGAAATTGCACAATTTTTTCTTTAAAAAGTTTAGGCTGCTCATAGTGTTTTGTAAGAAAGAAATTTTTCAGGATGTCCTTTTTGCATTGAAATAAAGAGAAAAAATTGGAGTTGTTATTTATAGGTTGCTATGCTCTGATTTTCCTGGTTCGGCCCACTTGAGATCAAATTTGGATGTATGTGGCCCCTGAACTAAGATGAGTTTGACACCCCTGATTTAGGTGATAATTACCTTTAAAGGTTTGGTTTATTTCTGTCATAGCACTGCAAACAAAGAGCGTACACTAGCATTCAAATTTTGGGCTCACTTAGAAATGTCCTTATTTTTGAAAGAAAAGCTTTTTTTTTTCAGTGAAGGTAACATTAAATGAATGATAAATCCAGTGTAGACATTGTTAATGTGGTAAATGACTATTGTAGCTGGAAACAGCTGATTTTTAATGGAATCTCTCCATAGAGGTACAGAGGAACATTTCCAGCAACCATCACTCCTGTGTTCTAATGCTACATTGTGTTAGCTAATGGTGTTGAAAGGCTCATTGATGATTAGAAAACCCTTGTGCAATGACCCCAAACTTTTGAATGATATGTGACCAGTTCCTTTTTGAAAATCCACTAATCAATTCCAAGCCTCCCTTTTTCTGCACTTTGATCTCTCCCCTTATCTCTTGAACAGCCAAATCATCAATCACAGAAACCCTACCCAGCAACACCACCACCCAACCGGCACCCACATTCCAGCAGTAACACCTCGGGCTCATTCCAGAGTTTATATCCTCCTAAAGCGAAAGGGGGATGACTTGTTGAGGCTGAGGTTCATTTACATGGGTGCCACGCTGCACGCCTTATTGTTATCACATGTAACCTGCTGGGAGTCTTCAGAGACAGCTGCAGGCAGGCTAGTGTGTCATCTGCTGGCTGGTTAGCAGACGGGCATGTAATATAATTTGAAGAATCGACACCCAACAAACACTGTGACAAAACTTCACCATTGTTCACAATCTGATAATGGAAACAGAAACAGACAGAACAAGAACTGAACACAATCAGAAGAGAATCTAGAAAACTCTTAAAGAGGCACTGAATGATCCAAACTTGCTTGATTAAAGTGATTTATCCAAACTTTTACAAAAAAACATGCAAACATCAGTGTTGTTTTTCTATTTCACAGTCAAAAGCAACATTCTGAAGTGTTAAAATGCTAATTAACTGGTTATTTGGTGCAGTTCTCCTTTTGAAACTATGATTTATTCCATGCTATAGACGCTTAAAGTTGTTTAAAGAAGAAATCTCACAAAACAGAAATGGGCTTTAGAGTGTGACACCTGGAGTGGATGTAAAATCGATGTGGTTGAGGTGCCGAACTCAATTTGATGAAAATGTCATGTGTCTATCTGCTGTACTTATGAAGTTATGTAAGTTAAGTAACATATATTGAAAAGTGCAACTGCCTATAAGTCAGAAAACAATCATAGTACGAGGGTGAAATTTTGCAAGGGTTTATTAAATATACTGAAGTTATTGGATGAAAAGAATCTACCAATATTAAAGGGATCAAATAGGAGGCAGTGACTGATTTTTCATAGGGTTAGCCCCATAAATAAAAGCATCTCCAGACTGTTGATTAAATGTAAAGTTGTCCACTTGTACCTGTGCATTGCAAACTTCCTGTGACTGATTTAAAGGACCACTCTATCTAGCTCCATCCTGCAGTCTAGGAAGTGTTTGCATAACAAGTTCAAAGACAACCAGGATTCATCACAAAGGCATCCAGGAGTCACCTGGCTGTTGTTCAGATTTACGAGTGTGACAACAGGATTTTAGAAAATGTTTCATGCATTCTGTACAACCAGTTGCTGGCCAAGAAATAGCTCCGATGCATGAGCAATATAACTGTTCTAAAATAACATTTCATCTTCTGTTTCTACATGCAGAACTGCTGTGAAGCTGCTGGAGGGCATTTTTCTGAGGATGGCTGCTTGTTGTTTCCGTTGCTTCCAGGCCTTGAGGTACTGGTTGCAAAGAGATAAAAATTAACATGTAAGTGCTCATTAGTACCCAGGTAAGACTGGAAACAGGCAAAAGCACTGCCTTCTCAATAAGAGCACATATAGCATGAGTCAGCTGAGTAATGAGTTGTCTGATGGCCTTTTTTTCATCATCAATCAAATGAAAGATTTAAGTTTTCATCTCATCTCTAACACGAAATAGAAGAGCAACAATCTGACTTCCTTCGTAAATAAAATGCCATTTAAGTCACACTGGCTCTTTTGTGTAATAAATACTTTGGTTCACTAAATAATTCCTTCTTTTAAATTCCATCTGCACCCTAATATGTCCACTTTATACCTGATTCATGCCTGTTACTTTGTCAGTTTTCTGTGTCAATATTATTTAATAGAAAAATGGAATAAGCTTTTACATCACTTGACAAAATGCTTCTATACTTTGCTCGAGTCAGCGACCCACACCCACTGATATTGTTCACTTTCTATTTTGCCGTGTTCGTGCGGGTCAGGGAAGAAATGCAGATGTTACACTAGAAGACCTGTTTATGGTTGAGAAGATGGCCTGTCAGCAATTATTTGTTATCCTCACAGACTTCAGTAAACCCTTGACCTCCTAAAAATTTGGTATTTTACAGCCGAATGGCTCTGGAGGCCCCCGGCTGACGGGTGCATGAAGCTGCCAAGGTCACCAAGTGGCCAAATGAAAGCTGGCAGCCAAGCGTGCGGGTCTCACAGCTGAATCTGAAGGGGTACATTCATGATATCTCAGTAAAGGAAACCCAAAGAGAAGTCTGGACTGCTCATATCTGGAAATAAGAAGGATCTTTAATCTGTCTTTATCCCTCTAGACCTCGGATTCATCTCATGTTGGATTAACGCTGAAGGCCTTACGGACAGGAGCTGTTTCTCCTGGTGGGTATGTCTATCTGTCTGTCTGTCTGTCTGTCTGTTTGTCTGTCTGTCTGTCTGTCTGTCTGTCTGTCTGTCTGTCTGTCTGTCTGTCTGTCTGTCTGTCTATCTCAATTGTAAAAATCTGGCAAAATCCAGAAAACATGTTCAAAACTTGGTTCTTAAAAGCTAAAAACGGAGTACAATCTATAACAAATAAGACACCAGATGTCCATCTATACATCTGGGCAGAAAAGTGAAATATATTTTTTATTGAACTAGCCTCGCATTGTGAGTAAAACACTTTAGAAATAACATAAGTAAGGTCTAAAACGGGAGAAATCTATTACATGATTTCAAAACTTGGTCCTTTAAAGTTTAAAACAATCCAAATATAAATTGCAAGTCCTAATTGTGTTTAAAACAGCTTTAACCAGTAATTGAGGACATATTCAGATCATTTATTTAATTTTACATCATTAAATGCAAAAAACACATGTATCAAAAGAGAAAGTTCTCAATATTATTATTAAACTTATTACCTTTATTCTCTAACAAACTGTCATCAGATTTCTTGCTATATTTCTAGGCAGAGATGTGAAAGTTGCTTTACTACAGACCTCACATCATGAAGAATGCTTTTTAGAAACAAAATAAGATTTTAAAAAGGGGCAAAATCCTAGAAACACCTCAAAAAATTTGGTTCTCGAAAGTTAAAATCTATCCAACTATAAATTCCAAGTTTAATTGTGACTTTAGGACAACTGCAGATAATATTACTTTTCAAAATCCTTCACAGTTTTAGATCAGATCATTTTCTAGGCTAAAATTCACAATGTGAAAATATATATATAGGCTCAAAATCCTGCAAATATGCGCTAGGAGCACCAGAGTACTGTGGGAATTAAAAGAGAAAGCACCCATAATTCACAAAGTTTCTATTGTATCGGTATCTAGATTAGTTTATTACAGCAGCAGACCTTACATTGTGAGGACTGCTCTGTAAAATAACATAAACAATGTTCATAAGGTGTGAAAATGTGATAAAAATCCAGGACATAAGTTTTAAAATGTTGTTCCTTGAAAGTAGACGTTGCAGTTACACATTTCAAGTCTTTAAAACAGCTAAAGTAGTCATTCTCTACTGTAAAACTCACAATACCACTTTTATACACGGTTAAAATCCTCCAGAGGGATACTGTACAGAAGCTATCCCTCTCTCTCTCTCTCTCTCTCTCTCTATATATATATATATATATATATATATATATATATATATATATATATAGAGAGAGAGAGAGAGAGAGAGAGAGAGAGAGAGATAGACAGAAGGTTAGAAAATGTGTGTCCAGCTCATGTGACTTGATGCAGATGAAGCCTAATTTGTCACTCAGCCCCTTTCGAAGGACTCGTGTACTTGGAACACAGCATCAGTGACGACATCGTATGTGCATTATGAGCCGTCTTCCTCTGACCTACATGTGATGATTCATTTTAACCTCTGAGTGGCTTCTGCAGCATATAAATATAGAACTTTCTGGACCATATGTAGTCAAGGAAAGGAAAGACGACATGATGAAACCGGTGGAAGATTTGCAGGTGGGAGCTGACAGGGTCGGGTCAGACGGTAACGGATATCTGGACCCCTGTGGTGAAAATGTACGATGGGAAGGACACAAACACAACAGCCTCAGAATAATGTGAGGTGTTCCCTAAAAATCACAATAATAGGGCTTGTCTAAAATCATAATTTTCCATTTTATATTCCACATAGAGGATATTAGAGGATAGATGCTGCAATTATACTCACATGACGGTAACTTATGAGACACTAATGTCTCATCTGAGCCAAAAACATGTCAACAATTCCTTCGGGAGGACAGATGAGGATCATACGAGGGCGTGTGAGAGGATTCTTGGGTTTCAGGGTGCAGGATGAATTACTTGGGGGAAGTCTGGGCGTTTAACGAAGGAGAGAAAGTTGTGCTCCTTAGAGCGATGAACTATAGTGTCCTTCACTGCAGAAAGCTGTGACAGCCGTTAGATTAAGAACAGAGAACTGGGAACAGAGTCTGATAAAGTACAGGAGGCCCGAGACACTGAGGTGAAGAAGAAGTACATATCTCTGCTGCAAAGTACCGAGGAGATAAAGCATGGGAGTGTACAATGAGCAAGGGTAAGAGTGTTAATCCTGAGTGTAAAGTTGACTCTGAGACATGGTTTGCATCCTATAAAAGATCAGCTTTGTGATAATTACTAACATGTTGAACGTACTACTACATATATGTAGTATGGTGTCCCAAAAGACCACAGTTGTTTATACTGTATATAAATGATTTCTGTAAAGTCTCAAGGGAAAATAAATTTGTGACTTTTGCAGATGATACAAATATTTTTCTCAGATGACAATTTAGAAATAGCAAAATTATGAGAAAAAGTTGGCTGATAGGAATAAATTATTAAATCTGAAAAATATTCTGCTTTTTGGCAATTATAAAACAAACTCTAGTTCAGATAAAGATCAATAACTCTAACATTGAAAGAGTATATGAAAACACATTTTTAGGTTCACAAACTGATAAAAACCTCATGTAAAATACATTTGAGCAAATTTGGCAAAATCTGTCTCATTATTACAAAGGATAGAACACATTTTGAACTCAAAAGCCTCTTCTACATTATACTGCTTACCTACTTACCTATTGACCTACTGTGCAGATGTTAAGCCTTGAAAAAGGGGAAAAATAATCACAGCAGTGATTCAGTGTGAAATTTCCTCAACACACCCTTTAATGAAATTATGACATCCTGCAATCGATCTGACTAACCGATTGAGGTACATGTGTAGAGCACAGATCTGAAGATCATGGCATAAATTTAACAATAAAGCACACGATGTGAATTCAACAATACTCTTAAAACATTTTTACTAGGGATGTCCAATATTGCCTTTTTTGCCAAAAAAAAAGATATGCCGATATTGTCCAACTCTCAATTTCCAATTCTGATATCAACCGATACCAATATATGTGTGTTTGGAAATAATTCCAAACCACAGACATATTGTTAGTCAGGCACAGCAAACTTGTTACTGCAGCCACACTGCAGTTTAAACACTTCATGACACAGTTTGATGATGTGATCATTTGCGTGCTAGTAAATGCCAGCGAAACCCAGGCGTTATTTTATCGGTTTTCATGAAAGGCAAAAAAAAAAATGATAATATTGATAGATATTACATTTTTATGCCAATATTGGACATCCCTAATTTTTACCCTTTAAGCACAATTGTTTCAATTTTAACTCTTTTAACACACTATTTTAGCCACAATCTGAAACTTTAAGTTCCATCTGTTTTTAACCTTTTTGATCACTCCATCTGTTTTTAACCATAATGCCATGAATTATGTATTTATCACATTTCAATTTTTAACAAATCACAATAAAATTTCCATTTAATCTATAATGTACACAGTGTTCTGAAAAACATAACTGTTTATTGCAGATTCTCCTGATGCATATTCTATCCTATCACACAGAAATGTGGGGCAACATATAAAATATTACAATATATTCAGTAAAAATATTACAATAAAGTGCTATAAGGATAATATGGGGTATAATGAACACATTGATATATTGTTTTCCTAAAGAAACACTTTGAAATGTCTGTCAGTGTGAGGTAAATTTATGGAACAGTTTGGACAATAATCTCAAAATGAGTACAACAATTTAGGAAAATACACATGAAAAAAAAGAATTCCGAAAATCCTAATAATACGGAAAAGTAAATGTGTTCTTGAGGGTTTTAATTTTATACGAATTTCAGGACAAAGTTATTCCCTAACCAGATACAACAACTATTCAGAAGCAACATTAGAAACTATGAATTAAGTGGAAATTCAAATTTTAAAAAACCCATGTGCTTGCACTACCAGTTTGTGTAGTAAAATTATGGAACAGTCTAATTAGTTTTAGTCATGTAAAGCCTATATTCATATTCAGAGTTGGTTTTATTCAAAGATTTGGGGAATTGTTGTCTTAGGAAAGAGTTGTGACCATTTTGTGTCTTTTTTATTATGTTTCTGCCACAGGGCGGCCCTGGAGGAACCAGAGCGCCGCCACATGCTGATCAAAGACACCAAAGAAAGATCGCCTCGCCGTCGCCACCGCATGTCCACCCTCCCCTCCGACCGCAGATGCCTCGGCAGGCTCCCTCCTAAAGACGTCTTCGATGACATGATGTTTGTGGGTCAGTTTTTGCGACGCAAGTAGAGATTTTAAGCAGAAAAATAGCAAAAAACTAACATTCTAAGGCAGTATAATTAGACCTGACATTAAAAGGAGGGTTCTTTAGAAACAGAAATAAAAGCCAAAGTGATTTTGAGCATTTTGGGAAATTAACCTGCAGAATCTGGCATTTTAAAGCAGATATTTTGGTCTCTGCTGCATCAGTTTTGACCACTCATTATTTATTGTGTCTCTTAGAAACATAAATGCCTTCAGACGTTACACAAGGGGGCCCTGATTTTGTTCTTGTACATTTCTGAAAACCTGCATTGAAGCATCTCTGTAGGCTTACAAGGACAGTTGTGGAATCATTTTCCCTTTAATTTCTGTGTTTTTGTAAATTAGTCAGCCACATTTTGGAGTTTTACTTTGGCGATGTTTCAGTTAAGTGGATTGCACGTCTTTCTGCCAAGAATCACTATGGAAACCAATCAAAACCAGTCGACTGGATCTATGCCTGTGAGAGTGTTGTTTACTGCTTCTACTGCATATAGATGAATGCAGAAAGTGAAATATCTTTTGCTGATTTTTGGATTGATTTTATCTTAATTTCATTTTATTTCTTACAGACATACCACAGCATCATAAAGGAAGCAAACAGAGAATATATAACACGCAATAAAAGTAACTTATTGTTTATTTTGAAGACTGTTTGTCTTGAAATTCACTTTTGATCTAGATAATAATAGTACGCTCATTTTATCCCAGATTATGTACTATCCCTATAGCTCCTTTTTGTAATATTTTTCCAGGATTTAATGTAGTTTTTTATACCTTACTCCACTCTTCTGCACAGTAGGTCAAGTCCAACCAGTGAGCAGTATAATGCTAAAGAGGCTTTTGAATACAGAATATGTCTTGTAATTCATAATAATAATTCAACTTTCCTCTTATATACTTTATATGAAGTTTCCAAATGAGTTTGTGATCCATTACCACCTAAAAATGTATTTTTACATATTTCAATGGCATCAATCTTTATCTGAACTAAAGAGTTTATTTTACGATTGCTAAATGGCAGAAATATAGTTTTATTTTTTTTTAGATTTAATAATGATTTATTTGTGTCAAAACACTCTTTTAATTTTCCTAACAGCTGGCATCCCTAGGCTAGTCACAAGCCTTCCAAGTCTAACTACTAACAGTCTGTGGCCAGCAAGTAGCATTAATGGGCTAACAACTGTCATTCCTAGACTAGCAACTACCAGTCCTGGGCTAGCAACTACAATTCCAAAGCTGAAATTCCTGGGAGGACAACTGAATTCCACAATTATTAGGCTAGCAACTAGCATTCCTAGACTAGCAACTAGAGTTCCAAAGCTAACAACTGGCCTTCTTAGGCTAGTCCCTAGCATTTCTCTCTAAATTGTCATCTGAAGAAAAAAATATTTGTATCATCTGCTAAAAACACAAATTTAATTTCCCTTGAGACCTGATACACATCATGTACAACAGGTGTCCATGTAGTCTGGACACATAGGAAATCTCATGAACAATAATTTTTGCCTCCACAGATTCAATATGGCTATTATATTAAATGTATATTTGATTAATTATCAAATACGGTATATGTTAAATTCAATATATTAAAAAATAATATGTATTTTGGCTATGTGTCCAGACTTCAGGGATGCCTTGTATATAATATAAACAATTGTGGTCCTGGCACTGACCCTTGTGGGACACCGTATTACATATTATTATATTTGTTGTGTCTGTTTGATAAATTATTTCTCAGAAAGTCATTCAAGTGCAAAACAAGCGATTTAGATTTGTTTTCTGGCAGCACTCTAGATACAGGAAGGTCATGTTTACTGATGCCGCTCCCTGTTTTGTGTTGCCAGTCGGGGGATGGACCAAGGATGACCCGTCCTGTTTGGTAGAGCAGTTCTGTCCCGAGTATAACGAGTGGAGAACATCTGCACGAATGGTCAATAAGCGAGGCAAGGTGGCCGTGGGCACCCTGGACGGTTTGATCTACACCGTGGGTGGAGAAGACAGCATCCGATGCTACAGCAGCGTGGAGAGGTGAGAGACTGTGCGGTTTCCAATTATCCTGCACTGAAAATAACATACACAGTGGTCTAAATTCTCCAATTATTTTAATCTCAGAACGCCACACCATGGGGTAACTTCATATTTCCCCCACCAGGGTGTTATCACTCTAAGCTCTTTAAGGATTTCTCGCTGTAGATTGCTTTTGTCACATGCTCCTCAGTGGGATTTTCACGTTCCAGTTAAAACATCAAACTGCTGCTGATTTCACCAGAGGCTGTAATTGAAATAATTTGGGTTTCTGTTGATTTTTCTGGCACCAGCAGACGTTCGGTTACGTCACACAAGCAGGAGGAGTTGAAGCACGTTGCAGCTGAGGCGACACTTTGGAACAGCAGTCAGCTCATAATAAGTAAGAGGCTGCTGGGCTCTGACAGGGTCTTCCAGAGAATTGATCTGTGGCAGATGAAGTCATGTAAATGTAATGTAGGAGCCACGCAGAGACGTCAGAGAAGCTGCCAGTCGGCGACTCGTGGCCTTGGTGACAGTGGGATGGGAGGCGGCAGTAAATGTGCTTTGTCATGGGACTATTGAAGGAAAAAGACCCCCTAAGGTTACAGTGCAAATTAGAGAGCTGGAACAACTTCTATCCTATTATTTATATAGCTCTATTTAAGAAAGAAAGGGACTTCATTAAGATTTGTTCAAGAACCCTGTAGAATATAGAACATTAGGGCAAATAAAATCAGCCGCAACATTAAAACCACCTGCCTAATATTGTGCATTTCCCCCTTGTCCCTGTCTGCCTATGGACACAGGACTTTTGTGGGTGTCATGTAGCATCTGACACTAGAATCAGGATCAAAATCAGAATCAAGTTTTATAACCAAGTAAGTTTTCACATACAAGGTATTTCACTTGGTATTTTAGCACATAATAGAAAACAGCAGCATATAGATTAAAAAAAGTGCTACAAGACAAATAAGAAGCAGTGTTACAAGTCAAATTGACAGTAATAAAGGGATTACGAGGCACAAACAATAACAGAAATACTTCCACCAATGCATGGATACTCAATCAGAGTGGGATGTTAGAAGTTTGGATGCACCTTTGTATCTTTGTCGTGTTCCTTGAGCTGTTTTTGAGCAGTTTTTGCAATATGGCAAGGTGTATTTTACTGCTGGGGAAGGCAAATGGAGATGTCCTAGGTCTGGAACTATGTTTAGGTGGGTGATAAATGTCAAAATGACATCCACATGAATGCCAAGACTCAAGGTTCTCCAGCAGAACATTGCGTTTTAATGAGGGGATCGATGTATACAACGCCTGTCAGTGGTTTTATCGTTGTGGCCAATCTGAGCAGAGCAGAGGTAATATCATAACCTATATGCTATTTTTGTCCCAACTCTAATCTATTTTGCTAATCTTAACCATCAATAAATATTCAGGATTCAAGAAGTTTATTTTCATATGCACAGGAATCTTACTTTGCTGATCCTCTTTAACCAAATGGACACAATTTAAGAAAACTATAGCAGTTCTGAATAAGTAAGAATACTTAAACAGACAGCAGCAGTGGTCAGAAAACGCACTGTGCATTATTATAAACCAAGCTTTCCAGTAATGTCTGTAATCCGTACTCCTGCCTTACACTTACTCTTGATTTTCTCATTTTAAAAAGGCAAACTGAAAAAGATAAAAGCACTGTGGGGATATCTGCATTAATACAGAAGAGTGGGTCGATGCTGTTTGCTCCATTGAACAGCAGAGGTCAGCGTTGAGGCACAAATTAGATGCAAATCTTTGAAAACAAATTGGAACCACAAACCATTTTATTGTCAAGCAAATCGCCATGCAAAGTCCTCACTGGTTGCCATGTTATTTATTCCATACAAGAAGTCAAAAATAAACTCCCCTGCAGCTCCCTCTCATGCTATTCTATCAGTTATGTCCCGAGGATCTGGATCTGTTCCCAGTTCCCACAGACGGCCACGTCCAGCCAGCAGCTTTACCGCCATCATGGTCATCCAGACCAACAGGATAAAGATCTGCTACACACTGATCAGCCCTTAATGGACTGAGCCTCCCGTCTCAGTTGCCTAAATTGCCTGTAATCTCTGCTGCTGCGGTGGTTTGGTGGGGAATCTGTGACATCGCACTCAAGCAAAAAAAAAATTCTGCCAATTAGGTGGAAGTGTTGTTTTGTGGGTTGTGGGTTTTCATCTAACAGCTTTGAATGGAGAGAGAAACCATTTTAATAGGCTTCCAGAGGAAACCCTCTGGCAGATGTTTACACAGATGCCCACACAACCGAAACACTTCCTCTCACACAAAAGCACTTGGAAAAATAGGAGTTTCTTGCACCTGCGTTGGTTCCACTCGGGTTGTTGTTGGCAGAAGCTGATATTTCCTTTCCTCTCTCCGGCCTCCATCATGCAGGTACAACCCAGACGCAGACAGCTGGAGCACCGATGTAGCACCCTTGAGCAGCCCCCGCAGCGGAGTGTGTCTGGTGGCCATGGATCAATACCTGTACGCCATTGGAGGACACGACGGCATCACCGCCATAAACACTGTGGAGAGGTACTGTAGGACGAGAGCTAGCAAAGGTCAACATCCTGCAAAATGAACTGAGATACCAATTAATGCAATCTGCTAACAAATGAAGCTGAAGTTCAAGTAGCAGAATGGTCTAACCCACCTTCTGTAGTTTTTGAGAAAAATGGGTTCAAAGTTTTGTGTTTTCAAGAACGGTCTAACATTCACTGTAATGCTATACTTGGGTTGTGGGTTTCCACCACTTTGCCACTAAAATCTGGACCATAAAATATTACAGAAATGATATAAAACTCAGTTGTTTGTGGGTTAGACCACTCTGCTTCTAACCACCTCAGACGATCCCAGCTACATTAGATTTGTTCTAAAAATGTTCTGGGAAAGCACCCCAAAGTGGAGAAGTTTGACTGTAGTTCCCGGGATGTTGTTTTTTTTTTTATTTTTTAATATTTTACGAATATTGCATTAAGAACATCCTTCCGTTGTTTCCATATAACACTGTGGGAACCTTTAACAGAAGAATTTCTCAACAAGCGACATCCATAAAAACACCATCGAATATTACAGGACAGAAATGTTCCACTTCTGTTATATTTGTCACATAACAGGAATATTTTATTATAAAAAAGAAAACATTCTGTCATCTGAGGCCTCGAGTACATCTTGAAAACATATTTTGTTGTTTGTTAACACTCATTTACTTTACATGTTGGTCCTTTTATCGTTCTCATGATCTGATAACATCCTCTGAATATTAAACGTTCCGCCTGAGTCCATTGTCAAACTCAAAGGAACGTTGTTTGAAATGATAAATATCTTTAAAACATGATTCAAAGGTTAGATTAAAATGGTTTCTTTCAAACATTACATATAGAACTTGTGGGTAATCTTAGCAAATGCTGTGAGAACATTCACTGCTTTCTCAACTACTGTTTTTCATTATTTTCCTCTTTAATCCTTCAATCAGAGAGTTTCGTTTTGATTTCCACAAAGTGGATAAACCTATATTTTCCTTCCTGCAAATGTGTGTAGCTTAGTTTCTTTTGATAATGCTTCCTAGGAAACCTCACCACCTTCTGATAACGAAGGTTATTTCCAGAATAAAAGTAATAAAACCAATTACCAATGACGCGGCAATCGGAGGTAGATGACTCAGAGGACAGAACAAAGAATTGGAGTCAGTGATTGACAGATAATTGGTTGAATAATTCTTTCTTAAATTCGTTTCATTCATCAGGTACGATCCAAAAATGAACACTTGGACTAAGCAGGCGGCGATGCTGACCAGAAGAACCAAAGCTATGGCCGCTGTGCTGGACGGATACTTGTATGTGATCGGAGGGAGTGATGGAGATATGGCTCTGAACTCAGGTGAGAAACCAGCTTTGCCATGAAACCTGAGGCACAGAGTTTCAGTCAGCATTAATCTGTTAATTAATTTTCAGATAAATCAATAAGACAATGGTGAAAAGCCAAATGTGTCTGACCGACAGCCCTAAATCCAAAGTTATTTCCATTTACAATCATTTAAAATATAGAACTCCTGCAAACCCTCACATTTGAGAGGCTAAAAGCAACACATCTGACATTTCTGCTTTCATAACTGACTTAATGGACTACTCAGGCATCAAAATTGTCACTAATACATTTTCTTTCTGTCACTGCGACCCGCTGTGATTTTGCAAGTGACGCAAAGAAGCACAGCTTTAAAAAGAACTTTTAAAAAAAGAGGTCTAAAATGATCACGTTTCTAAGGAATGTTACTTATAAATAAATAAACCACTGCTACTCGGTGCTCTGAGGCTTTTTGTCGACTTATTTGCTCCTACTAGACCGAGTCTCAGCTTTCTTTGATGGCTTTTTGACATGCGGCAGGGTTTAACACTGAGCCACTTCCTTGACCTTTTGCTTCTGTGGATCCTCACATTCCCCACCACACACACACATTCAAAGACACACACACTCCCACACATACTCTACCCCCTCGACCTTACCAAAGATAAACATTTGTCACTGACTATTTCGATCCCTGAGAAGTGTACGTCAGTGAAATTCCCACAACCTTTTTTTAGGTTCCCATCAAGTTCACGGTTGTTAGTCACAAAAATGGCAGAAAATTACATTATTTTTGGGTCATCTGAGACTTTTATTAAAGAATAACTAGGGTATCTATTTATATAATTGGAATTTTGCCTTCTGAAAGACATTTTAGGCTGTAATATACTAGTGTAACTTTTGTATCTAAACATACTACCAGTCTGTAAGGCTCTGTTACTCACACTGTGTGCGTGGTTGTCTGTTAAATGGTATATATGGCCTTGTATGACTTCTGCCGTCCTGTAAATGTTCCCCAGTGGAGCGGTACAACCCTGTAGACGGTACCTGGTCGATATGCGCCCACATGCTGAGTCCCAGGGAGAACGCTGGCTGCACCGTTTACCTGGGACACATCTACGTGGCCGGGGGCAAAGACGAGCTCAACCTGGAGCTCTGCGCTGCTGAGAGGTTCAACCCCGAGACGATGAGGTGGACGCCGGTGAAACGTATGAGGAGCAAGAGGGACAACGTGAGTAATGGATCAGTATGTCACAAATACAGAGTATATCCATGTAGACGTTCACAGCAATCTATCCAGTGGTTGTTGAGTGGATGAAGACGTAGACAGACTGACCAACATTAACATCCACAGAGCTGGAACAAATGATAAAGAGTGTATTAGCATTGACTGAATATAAAAGATGGATGCAGTCTGAGTGGCGTCCCCCATTGATCGGTGGATTGGCATTTTGAAACTCAACATAAATAACAAGGGGGTGGATCTAGGATCTGGTGATATAGATGAATAATTTAGTGCAATAAAATGTTTCACATGAACAGACAGCAATAATTACTGATCATTTGAATGGCCAATTTATAATAAAGACTAGCAGAAAGTAAGGTTTATTTTGAATTACAGCACCTTAATTTGAGGGTATCCACGACACACCCGTACTGATTGTAATGTTAGCACAACAATGAAAAATACACAAAAATAAATGAGTAGGCTAAGGATAGTTAGATACACACTGAATTAAAAAAAGAAAGTAAAATCAACTTTGAGGTGAACTGACCTCATTCAGAACATTAATAAGCAAAATTAAAAGAAACTCCTGTACTTAGGAAATAAAATGTTAGAAGTAATGTACAACGTCAAAGTGATTTGTAAATGTTGGTGGCATGAAGACACTATACTTAGGTTAGGATCTAATAGAAAAATTGCCTGGCTTGGACCAGGTATCATGGGACAGGAACCCCACATTGGCCTCCATGTGCACCCCGACAGGAGCAGGCAACCAGAAATGCTTTGCTTATTTATGCTAGAAGTGTGAAGGACATAATTACAGGGATGTTTTTTTGACCATGAAGCCAGTCCTCACCAACTGCAGCCTCTACAAGAGAAGGGTTGCAGGTGAAAATAGGCCAAAGCGATGGCAGATTAGCGTGCCTTGGAAGACCTGCACAGAATCCACAGGGAAAGCAATGGAGGCAGAACAGGCTCCATTATCAAGATGTGATGTTGACTGTTTAGGAGCCAGGGAGAGAACACACTTTGGGCTTTTTCATGCAACCACAATTTGTTTATCCTTGTTTCTAGTGCTTAGACATATCACTATTGTTTTATTGCCCAGCCCTGGACAGATTTGACTGAAAACTGGAGGAGTGTATGCACGCCAATTCAACAGCAATTTGTCAGTCACAACACTGTAATAAATAACTGCAAAAACACTTATTTGGAGCTAAACACAAAACAAAAAAACCACAACAAAATAACATTAACAGCAGACTACTGTAAAAACCAACAGTGGAATTTAAACAAATTGTTTTGGCACAGCGGCACAGGGAGCACTGTTTGCACTAGATTTCGGCAGCTGGGACACTGATGCCATGAAATATGCCATTTTTGCCTCTTATTATTACATTAATTTAAATTATTTTTTGGTTTCTAAACTATATTTAATGGACTACAGTTTGTCATACATTGCAGCCTTTGAGCAAATGTTTCTGAATTGTAAAAATACAACTTTACCTTTCATTGTTTTAGGTGTTTTACGTGAAATTTTCAGTGTTAAACAGAATTGTTAGATTGAAATTCTGGATCATATGGAATAAAGACACATTGGTGTTTATGATATATATTTACGATTCACATTTACAAGTGACTACAGTTACAGTTAATGTCAACTGCAGTAGCAACACTATATAAATATAGTGCATTTATGGCAAAATCTAGTTACAATATTAAACAGTAAACTTAACATTCTACAGCAGAGCACTGCAATCAGTTATACACTGATAAATGTTTAAGTAAATTAAAATATTAGCAACTACAGCTGCCAGTATTTTACTGCAATTTTACACTAAAAGTTCTGACAGGAAGGGTAGCATAACCCTAAGACATATTCTGCTTTAATGTCTATTTTACTGTAAATGGGACAATAAATTACAAATTGAACATTATGTTGCATTGACGGAGACATGAAACTAGTGACTGAGACCATAAACTTATTTGGAAAGTGTTTACTGAGGTAACAAATGTGATAAGAAGTAGTGCTGTTTTCTCATCTACTAGTATACAATAGGACTAGTTTTTGTAACCAGAGGAGTCGCCCCTGCTGGCTGTTCAACGAAATGCAGGTTTAAGGCACTTTATCTGAGGCTGCGTTCAACTTTTATATAGGTATTAGAAGCATTCTCTCTCATTTATGGTGTTCCCAAAGCATATGATGTTGCTTGAAACCCTAGAGTTAGTTTTCAAAATTGGAAAAACGCAAAAAAACAGCATGTCATATATATCTTGTTCAAACTCATTTCCTTTATAAACCCTTGTGTATTGTACCTCAGATGTCTCTTGTAGTCTTCAACGGAGCGCTGCTGGCTGTAGGAGGATCTGATGGCACCACCAATCTGAAAACAATAGAAGCTTACAGCCATGAAACCAACATGTGGAGGTAAGACGAGAAGCAATTTAGTGACATCACCAATGCTAAATTTCTGCAGTCAATCATATTATGCCCAAAGCTTTGACATATTTATAATTGCAGGAAACATAAAAGCCATGATGTCGTTACGCTTGAAGAAGCAAGCTATGAGCGGAATTATTATTGAGTCATTCAATTAGCAGCAGAGAGCCACAAAATGGAAACGTATTAAATGGAAAGAGTTTGTAGTTTATGTAATGACGTGGAGGAGGTAGAGAAAACACCAGACCTTAAATAAAATAGCACAAAACACACAATATGTTGGATATATCTCAGCTTAATATGCATCTATTTTGTAAAACTGAGAGTTTCATAATATAATTATGCAGATATTTAAATTATTTACAATCATATCTAGTGTGGAATTAGACAGGATGCAGATGAGAGTGTAAAACTTTGACCAAAGTCACTCAAGACATTTACAGAAAAGGGATGTGATTATTAAAGATAAAGAGAAAAGCCTCATCTTCTCCACATTAAAATTTAAACATAACATTATGTTAATGAATGTTACAGATTACTGCCTCGCTTTCTAGGACAGAAATACCCTAAATCAAGACAGACTGTTGCTGATAGCCAGACAAATGCACAGAGTCACTTTTATGATTCATGCAGCGAGCTCATGTAAGGCTCTTATATACTATATATGCCTTCAGGCTGCTCGCTGAATCTGAGTGCTTCACTGTCTGAGCCTGTTTCCCCTCTCCATCTGTTTTTAGACACTTTGGAAGCATGAAGAGTAAGCATCCAGGAGGGAGAGTGGCTGTGCTGTGCTGAGGCTCGACAATGCTCGTATTATACGAACAGGACAGAAGTGTCGGAGAGAAACAGCCTAATGGATGTAGGCTTCAGGACGCACTGTGATGTAGTTCAAGCAAGGCAGCTTAATGACTGAATAATTGAAGAGTTCACTCCAAAAAATGAGACACGGCTGCATTAGTCAATGCCGACAACTGCTGCTGAAAAATGACTGCGAAGCATTAAATTAAAGCACATTATAGGCTACCAGGTTACCATTAAAGTAATGGCTCTTTTTATGTGTCTAGCGTACAAAGCTGTCAATTTGAATAGAGATGAATCAGCGGAAAATGGATTTCAGGATGCATTTAGACCCAATTTAGGATGGACAGGCTTCAAGATACAGATTGAATGTGATTGTGACATAGAATTAGACGATTACAGTGTTGGATAAGACAGAGCCAGCTAGTGTTTTAAGTGATTTATTTGTAGTTATTGTGATTTAATTCACAATTTTGCTGATTAAATGTTAATGTGAAGTAACAGGTATGAGCCAGAAATGATTAAAGGAAGGTTAAAATGCAGGTATTTGGATGAAGAAAGTTGTGGATTTGGATGTAACATGTGCTCATGTTGTTGACGGTTGCTGGATAATGAATGGTGCTTTGGTAGGTGATAGTTGGAAAGTGTGCACTGAATGCTTTATAAGTCACCAGCCATGCCTCCTGTTTGAACTGCATCTGTCAATTTTCTTTAAAATATTTATCATATTTTGCAACTGCATCGGCTCATGTGAACATCTGTGCTGCCATCTTACTGTAAATGACCCACAGCCACAGAAACAACAAAGTATTCCATTATATTTCATCACTGGACTTGTGTAAACATCCACCCAGCAGGCAGTGCATGAAACGCACAACCGGCTGCGAAGGGAACGAAATCAGACTGATTAGGTTGAGGGGGAAAATAAAAAGAAAAAAGAAATCTGTGGGAATCGAGATCCTCGGCGAGATAAGCGAGTGAGTGAGATCTGACTGCTGGCATGGGAAAGCATAATTGGCTGTGTGGGCTTTAAAATGATGACGCTCAGAGCTCTTTCCCCTGGAGAATAATGGGCTGAAATGTGGAGAGGCTGAGCACAAGGAACGCACACAGAGCAGCACGGCTTTTCCAGAGACAACCACGAGCCAGCGGTGTCTCCCACTCGTGCCTCTGTGCATACAGAATGAATATTTTTTTCAACTTGAGGGGGACAGTTGTGAGGCAAATAGCAGAGGAAAGAGCTGTTGCAGGTATGTTTTCAAGATACAAAAAGAAATCATATATATGTAGTTTGTGTCTTGTGAGTAGAAGTTGCCAAGACTTTGCATGTACTGTGTGCTCCATGATTGATGTTGGATGTTGGGAAATTGTGAGAAAATGAATAAATAACTTGTGTTTTCATGTGGTCTGATTAGGTTTTTTAATTTTTTTTTAATGACAATGTGTACAGAAGCCATTTAAAGCCTCGATCTGATGTGTTTTTCTGTCTCATGTTACTGTAAGGCTGCACCAGTGCATCATTCACAATTAGAAGCAAAGTTGCACTTGCCATCTCATGCCACCAGATGACTCTGACTTGATGAGGACACTGTGTACATACACTGGACTGAGATTTCACACCATGATATTTCTCACAATAACAGAAGAAGCAGCCCAGTTTATCTCATGTGCCTCCATAAAACCATCGCCATACAACTTTGCAATCAGACAAATCTAACTGCACTTCGCACAATGGGCTCTGACAACACAGAATTACAGCATCTATTGTTAGAATCACTCATTTCACTAAAAGCCCTTTTCTTTTAATGAGAAGTTTCCTGTCAGCTTCAGACGCAGCAAGACACCGAATTATTTCACGGCTGCCCGGTAAATGGCGAAGCACCGGTGGAAGAGGGGAGGAGGTGACTCCAGGTTGACATCCTCCTCCTTGCTCCTGGTCCTGGGGGAGGAGAGGATGCTGATGCTGGCAGGGATGAAGCATGGGGTACTTACAGCGGGCAGTTATGTCACAGCAGCTGGGAAACGGCTTCACGGGATTACGGGCTAATTAAAAAAAGAAGAAGGCGAGTGGCAAGTTTAAAAACAGCGTGGGATTATTGAAAATAACGTCCGGATCCTCCCTCCGCCGAGCGATGTAGTTCGCAGCAAACAAAGTCGTTGCTAAGCGACAGCGGGTTCGCGCACTGATATTTAAACCAACCGTAAGGTGTGCGATGAATTAACGGCTTCGAAGGCGCGGCAGCCAATCAGCGTTAAGCACCGGCACTAATTTTCCTCAAAGCTTTAAAAGGAGGGAGCTTTCAGTTAGCTGAGTTGTTGTAGCAGGAATCTGGCTTGTTTAAAGTCATGATTTTTTAATCAGACAGCGGATTTATTCGAAGGGACTGGAGCGTTTAGCTAAATCCGAGGCCACCTGACTTCCCTCCCCCGTTTCTCTAACTGACACTTTCCCATAATGACGGCGCTCTGGCGGAGACTCGTGGTCGGGAAACATCCTCTGTGGCACAGGCGAAGCTGCCAGGACAGTTCGTGGACTTTATCCAAACCAAAAGCCTCGTTTACTATGATGGGACCTCGGTGAGAAACGGGAACACGAGCCAGGTAAAGAAAGACGTTAGCAAGGAGCTGTGGAGCTGCGTTTGTTTGGCCACTTTACTCCCAGTTGTTGTTGCTGAGTTTACTTAAAACTGTGTCCCAGTGTGAAGTGGTGTTTGCTGATTTATGCTCTTCCTGCACTGAAATTGAAGAAGTTAAATGAGCTGGTTTTCTTGTATCATCAATCAAGGGTGCTGGCATCTTCTCCCAGGAGATTTGGAGCATTAAGCATTCAATTTCCTGCATCCTCGCTCATTTTTTAGAACCAGTTTGTGCCTCTTCTGCATCAATATACAGTGGAGATGTGTTTATTAATGTAAAAGACAACACAAAATGCATGCACAATATGTAAATATTAAAAATCTCCTGCTCCTTTTGTATTTTGGGTTGGGACAAATGCACATTTTCTTAATTTTGAGGTTGACTTATCCTCTGCATCCCCCTTAAAACCTCTATTTATGATAGAGATAGTATGATTTAATGTTGCTCCTTATTTTTTCTGATTTAACTGATCGTATGTAATGTCATGCGTTGCACCACCCTCCAGATGCAATTGCAGATGTTTTGGTTTGGCTTATAAACTGAAATTTCTCTAAATGTGAATGTAGTAAATAAATAAGGATTTGGTCATGACAACACAAAGTCGGCCTGCAAATTTTTTTTTAAATTTATGTGAGTTTAAATTCTAAAAATCTGATTGCAGTAAATAGATATACATTTGCAACCTGATTTTGTATTGTTATAAACTTTTTCCCCCCTAATTTTTGGGAATATGACAGCTGTTTATAGGAGTTTAACCTTTGTTAAAATGATGCATGTGTAAAAATGCAGAATGCTACATCTATATGCTGCTGATTGTACCTGCCCTGTGCATTGTAATCTGAAGGACGGTGAGCCTTGCATGTGCCTTTTGTCATCCATGACAAGACTGCATATTCTTTCAGACTGTATAAGTCAGCTTTTTTTCATTTTTTTTCCATTTTATGGCTTCTCTGCACATGTTTTCCTGCGCTCCATCTGCTTTTTTTGGTCTGGGTCCCATGTTATTCTCTCCCATTAAGTGGAGACCGTCTCTAACCGGGAGCAACTGTTCCCTGTTATTGTGGGTTTTTTGTCTCATCCATTAAGTCGCCTCTCAAAGGCTGCACACTCTGTTTTTGTGGGGACAAAAAGAAAAGCGTGTTTTACTTCCATGCTGCGTGAAATGTTGTCATCTCCTTTTTTTTGTCACGCAGTTCTCCTTAATGCCTCTTTTCTCCTACTGTAAAAGACACTTTAAGGACACTGTACTCCTTAATCTTTTGCTTTCTCCTCCTTTATCTCCTGATTTCCTTCTCTTTCCTCCTCTCCAGCACACTCATTTGTTGTCTCGCTCTCCTTCCTCTGTCTGCACTTCTGAGGGTCTGAGCTTTCACTGCTAATCAGGGAGAGCATGTCTCTGGGTGCTATTAGCCCACTCAAGGCTGCCCACACTCTGCTATGATGACCACACACACACATACACACACTGATACATAGCTATGTATTACCCACTTATTATTTCCTCTGTAGATGATTTAGCAGGAAGTCAAAGCAATCTCAGCTGGATCTGCAGATAGAACCCTGTGGCTGGACAGCTGTAAGGAAAGCTCAGCATGGAATCTGTCTAGCAGAAGCACAATCAGAGACAGCATGCATTCATACACTGTACATACACTGCAGGTATGGTAGAAATGCCTGTGCCCTGTTTCACTTTTACTTCAGAAAATGTCTTTAGTCTCCATCTCGATAAGGAATCTTTCCTTGCTGTAGTTGTATGAATTAAAAGGCTCACTAGTGTGCCTTCATTAACTGATTGATTTGTCTGAATTGCTTCTTTCCACTCTCACCCCATAAATAATAAAACGCCTTTAATTGGAGATGTGTGATACAGTGAGCACATTAATATTAATCTGTACCAGTGCATTAAAGTTTGGCGGTGTAATCCTGCTCATTTTAAAGGGCAGCAAGTTTGAGCGAGCTTGTCGAACTCGTCGAGGAGTTAAGCTGCGAAACAGGCAGCCGGTGTCATCATGTTAAATTCTCTCTAGGTCTTAAAGAGGTGGGTTTTTAAGAAGTTAGTTTAAATTCTCTCCCTGTCTTTTTTTTCCTCTCCTCCCTCTCTCTTTATCATATGTCACTCAAAGCCCCCCCACAAGTGGCAGTCATGAGTCCTCCACGCCGATCATCGAGTTCCCATGGTGACAGGTAATTTAAAGCTCTTCAGTTTCCACTACTTGTGACACATATGCAGTACATAGGCAGGGACACGCAGCCAGCACCACACACATGAACACACATTGTTACGTATAAGTACGTGGGCTGCGTTTTCACACTTGTCTCTGTTGATAACTGACTGTGTCCACTTTAATGGTGGAAAAAATTACATTCTTTTTCCTTTTTCAATAATGCATGCAAGTGTACATGCTTTTGTATTTAGTTTAATAATACATGATGTGTGTGTGTGAAATAGGTCGGTTACATTAAATCATCCAGTTCAGACTGTTATGCGTGACAGTCTTTGACTGAATGAGGCCCATATTTAGCATTTCTTCCACAAATCTGTGTTTAAGCTCATAAGCAGAACCGTTCAGATAGCTGGGGCAAGACTTGTCATTATGGAAACACAATCAGTTGTTCTCACTGTGGTATGTCGTCCTCAGTAAATACACAACATGTTTACTTGTAATTTAATGGAACAGATAATGGATGTTTTTCATTCCACAACCCAATTTTTTTTGCCCTGTTTTGTTCCAGATAGATAAATTGACATGTGGGGATTTCAGTAGAGCATATTTCATAATCCCTCTGAACAATAAGAGCTTTCACTGCAAACAAGTATTGATTACTTATTATACAACCGTAACTGCCCTTACATTTCCCAGAACATTAGATCTTCAGCCCAGTAATCGACTTCTTTGGCCACTGCCTCTTATCCATGGTATATACAAACTATCTTATTATTGGCTCCATCGTCAAACTGTGCTACCAAAGCAGTCATGCTGATTAACAGATGCTTCTCCTCTCCTTCTCATCGCGCAGGCCCTCCACCGAGACCCTGCAGAAGAACAACAGCAGTAACTCAGGCGTTATTCTGGACATCTCTGCTCTCAAGATGGCTGAAGTGGATACAGAGGTGCCTCCTCTTCCACCCCGCTACCGCTTCAGGGACTTGCTGCTGGGGGACCAGACATTTCAGAATGATGACAGGTAGTGTGAAAAAGCGCTGCTAGTTTATGCACTTTAACATGTAAGTGGCTGCCCAAGGTTATTCCTTGAGGGTCATTTGAGTGTTTGTGTGTGAGTGTGCATACATTTACTCTACTCCAATCTCCCTAGACACTTATAAAATCACACCAGGAGTTGCTTTACATTGAGTGTGGAGTGCATATTGCTGTGTCTACTTTGTTCCAAGCTGCCTCATCCACCTCTACTTGCTGTTTCCTGCATTTCCCAGAATGACTTGTCATAACAACCCCTCAGAGATGTGGCGGGACTGGTATTCAGCTGATGGTTTTTATGTGTAGGTGGATAGAGCAATAGAAATAGAAACGGAGGCGTAAGAGGCTTTGTAGTGGAAAAGGAGTCTTGCCACTTGTGCAGACCTTGTGACTGAGTTGCACTGTGAACTATTTATACAAAAACAACAAAGGAACTGGTAAACTGACCCTTTAAATAATGAATTTGACCTCTCTTAATTATCACTTGAGTGAATTCAAAACGAAAGTGTCTTTCCTGATGGGATTCTGAGGGATTGACCAAAGCTGGTGATGTATTTGCTTTGCTTTCTATTAAACTAAGAAAACCACACACAAAATATGTGTAAAGTTACACGTATGGACCAGGTTTGTTCTTTATGTCAGCCTGGTTTGTTTGTCATTTTTTTTCTAAAATGAGCATGAATTGCCCCAGCCTTTGACTGGCGCTACAGTCACGAGAGCGCTGGAGTGTTTGGGAGTCTCCTAAGAGTTCAGTTATCGCTGCGGTTGGAGAAGCAGACTAGCAGATGCCTTTTGCCGCCCAGGACGGGAAGATTTCGCCTGAGTACTGCGGAGCTCTCCGTGGTGCTGAAATGAAGCCCTCTCACTACAGGATCAGCAGCCGCTTGACTACTGGCTTGCAAAGATCAGATAGAGTGTTTTTTAGGTTTCCCGTTGATTTGCCAGTTAGTTTCAAGATAAAACAAAGTGCTGTTTGTTCAGGGAACTTCTAAGGACTGCTGTAAGTCCATTAATATCGGCAGGCTCCTGAACCCCGAGGGTGTCTGACATTAGACACAGTTGACTTGTAATCTGGTAAGATTGTAGCCTTGAGGATCCCAAGCTGCTTTGTCAATAAACTGAACAAAGAAAAACAAAAAGACAGCGGTCCTGCTTCAACTGAAAGCGTCAGCTCATCCAAAAAACTAGTTTTTCCTCAGGTTTTGATATTTACAGAGCCTTTGCATCCCATAGTACTGATTTTCGTATCATCCTTGATTCATGTATCACACAGAACCGTCGAGATACGCTGGTGGTGCACCATTCCCCAGGGGTCCCATTTAACTATTTGTCATGTTGATTTGTATAGCTGCCTGTAACGGTACCGCTGCTTTAATAACTTTATCATTGGTAGAATCTGACAGAGGGAACCTTGTGTATGTTATCTCTCAAACGCAGCCTCGTCAGCAGGAGCGGCGTGTCGGTAAACAGTCGATAACCTTCTGCAGACGGCTTCTTGTGTGTCACGATTAGCTCACTGATCCGTATCTTGTTACGGAGAGGAAAATGAATATTATCACTTGTAAAAATTCACTTTCAGCCGAGGATTCTACATGTCAGTAAATATCGCCACTCTCTCAGTCTCGCTCACTCTTTTTTCTTTCTTTGTGCTCACTCACCTGGTGTCTCTGTTGCTCCCTGCAGTAAACTGATGTCAGTATGTTTTATATCAAGCAGGGACCTTTCTGTGCACATAACATTTAGAATAGTGGTTCAGTATTTGAGTATTTCACCAGCACTCTTTGTCTTTTCCTAAAAGATGCAATAATTTATCTGCAGTTGACCTCAGATGCTTATTGCTTTGTTTTTTTGAGTCCTGTTGACATGGTTTGAGCCGCATAATGAAACACCAGCTCACAGTATCGATTACATGGCTTATTAAGTACATGGAAATGCAGTCGAGGTACAGTACGTGTACACACGTGTGTCATGTCGACCTTGAGTATGGCGATCGAGCAGCAGGAAGTTGCGTGTGTAGTTTGTGTAGTGTTTAGTGTGTGTCTGCGTGTGGTCGGGTGTGCTTTGTGTGAATGTTTCATGCAGTGCATCCCCTATGAATTGTTTTGCTGATCGCTATTCAATTGCAGAGGGTAATTAGGGCTTGTTGCTGGGCTACCAACACATGTACGCCTCAGTGTGTATGTGTGTGTTTGGATTCGCACATGTGTGTATGCTAGGTTTTATCGCAGAGCTGTGTAAGAGCCTGTAAACTACAGAGTTTCTCTCACACACACACACACACACACCTATGTATAGTGTGTGGTATTAGTATGTGCCATTATTGGTTCTTGTGCAAGTGTAGCGTAATTACTATTTGCCGAGTTCTGGAGTGGAGATTCAAACAGACGATGTCACTGAGCATTGGAGACGCTCTATTTCTTGGTTGATCTTTTGCGTGCTCTTTGAAATGGGTTGAGATGTTGATTATTTCCTGTGCTGATGCCTCGTTGAGTGTGAAGCCTGAAAACAAATGGAGCCCCAGAGAGAGAACCCCCCCCCCCCCTTTTTCAGGGTAAAAAGCAGTGGGTTGACAGACCCCCAGGCAGTTGTGACTCACCAAACATATTGAACTCACTAAGGCAGCAGGTTTTCAAAAATCAGGTAAAATTTAACATTCAAGTGGTGTCATGGAAAAACCTAAAACACAAACAGATTGCTGATTAAAGTAGGTATATTGCACAATATGGAGAAGATCAGGAATCTTTTTTGGTATTTCAAAAAAGAAATCTAAGAGTACAGCTTTTATAGTAAGATGGTGAACAGAAACACTAATTTCCTTGGTCTGTGTTACATACGTACCTTGTTGAAACAGCCCTGCACAGAATGAGGAAACTCTGCAATGTGCGATACCTCATAATTCAAAAGTTCAGTTCAATAGATAGGTCAATATTACAATGATAAAATGACTTGTGATGCAGTTTCCTATATCTTACTGCTTTAATAGGTACGCTGTTGTTTCAGATGCCAATACTAAAGCCTGTGCATGCCAAATATAGAAATTAAATGCATTATTTTTATTATTTAACAAGCTGCACACAAATGCCCAACCAATGAAACTGGATATTAATTTTAATGAGACATAGCTGCAAGAAAATAAAGTTTAATTTCCCCTATTTTCCTTAAAATCTTGTGTTTGTGGGGTTTGTGGGACATCTCAGCCTGCTTCCACTGTGATCTGACTCTGGAAAGCAGAAGAAAATGGATGTTGGTGGGGGATGGAGGCTGGTTGTGTCTCTTCTGGAAGCTATCACAGCTGTTCGGCACTTTTTTCCCAGTACCAGTGAAATAAAAAAATAATTTGAAATGGCAGAAGTGCTGAGATCCTCATCAACTTGGCCTGCCACTGAGGATTATTTTTGTCGTGTTGTTTTACAGTTCATAATTGATTAGTTGTTTGGTCTCTAAAGTGTTGATCATGTTTCCCAAAGTCCACGATGGCACCCTTAAATATTTAGCTTTGTCCACAATCCAAATATATTCAGTTTGCTCTCGTAGAGGACTGAAGAAACCAGAAAAAAAATCAAAACTAAAGTACTATTCGCACGCGATTAGTATCTCCTGGGGATGTCTGGTAGTTTGTGAATTATCCCAGGACGTCTGTGTTTCTCATGGTGCATTCACACAGGATAAGCGAAGTCTGTATTTTACTCAGATTTACTAACATTACAGCCTGGATATGATGTCAAATCTGTGCACATGGCAACATCCACTGTTGTCACGTCCATGTGCAAAGTGTTTGGCCGCTACATGCAAAAAAACCAGACACTGATTGCACGAAAAAACATTAAAAACATTAAGTCTATGCTGTAACAACGCTATTGTTAGGGTCTCTTTAGGTTTGGGCACAAAAACCACTTGGTTAGGTTTATGGAAAGCTTGTGGTTTCAGTTAAAGTGGTCACTGTTAACGTGGTATGTAGTCGTCATGGCAACAGTAAATATGTCAAAGCAGCAACGTGAGAACAGCGGGCAGCGTTGTCGGGATAACGGGCCGTCAGGACGTTTGGATTCAGCGTGTTGAAAGATAATCCTAGAAAAATGTTTCGTACCACATGCTGCTATGCTTGTCATCTGTCTCAGTATCCTCTGAAATATTCCTCTTCTTGTGGATTTCATTTTGCTGTTTCTATGACTGGTCCATAGGCCTGTTGTGTATCAGCCTACTCCTATATTTGCTCCTAAAATACTGTCAGTGATTTCCACCACAGCCTCCATAATTCAACCGGGAAAGAGGCAGAACAAGACGTGCAATAAAAACAACAACAACAACTAAAATACCCCCAACCACTGAGATGCAGATTCACATGGGAAAAGTATTATCACAGGACCTCCGTGTTTGGCGAAATATGGTAGCTAATTTGCGGGGAATTATTACTTTACAAATTACCAACATGGCGCATTTGCACGGGATTAAGATCACAGACATCCTCCGCAATTTTTACAAATCACCATTGGTCCCCAGGTCATACTATTCCCATGCAAATAGAGCTTAAGAGATCAAAATCTGAGAATTTTTACTTTTTTTCTCTAAAAAAATCACTTAAACTGATGAATTAATCATGAGGATAGTTGGTGTTGAATTGAATAGTTGAGTAGTTGTTGTAACTCCATCATCAGCCATGTTTTCCTCTTTCTTATCTGTTTCCTCAGCCTCAGTTGCAGCTCACTTTGCACACACCATCAAATTGACAGCTAAATAATCTGAGGGTAGGTAACGGCTAACTGGGGCTTCTGATCTGATTGGTCAAATGGTGTGACATCATTTCCTGTTTGTCCAGGGCTGATGGCTTAGTTGTTTGGTTGCTGAGCGTGAACACAAGGTGTGTGTAAATCACATTATTCTTCATATTCATTGTCTTCAAGGCAATCTCATGTTCTTGGCATAATGACGATAAAAATATGATTTATCTGGCAGCACTTCTTAAAAAACGGCTTCTCATATGCCTCTTTGACCTTAGGAACAAAACTCATAGTGTTTAGCTCACATGTGATGCATCTATTAAACAGCTCTGTCAGGCACACATTAGATTAGGGGGAAAAGTAATGTATGAGCAAATGACTATGAAAAGAGGATCAAATTATGTATAGTTGATAATAGAAGTTTACCTTCACAGTGCGTATTTTGGAAATGCTCATTTCTACTGCCCGTTGAACAAGGAGGCGACCCTGCAAATAATCCAGATAAATTGCTTGTCACTTTAAATTCCGATATTAAGATTTATTGATTTGTATGACTAATCAAATAAGAAACTGTGTGACTCAATATCCAGATACCAGTGTTGTCATCCATCAAATCTAATACCTGACAACTCAGGTTTCTTGGCTTTAATACATAAAAATCTTTGAAATGTCACTTATTTCCATAAAGCACACCTCCTCGCTGATTTGCAGCATTGCCCAGAATGACTTAATGCAATCGTTTCCAAATGTTTTTTTGCTTTAGACACATTTCAAACTGTGAGCAGTTACATTTGAAGAACTAGGAAAAAACTGGGTTCAAATATGGTGCTGCTTACAAATGAGCTCCAAAAAATCCCAGGTTACATTCTCCTTTTATGCGTTTACATTCACACCTGGATATTCTTTTATTAAATGTGAACATCTGCAGGCCCAATGTATATCTGAATTATTCATGTTTCTGACTATCCTTAAACTGAAGTCTATATGTTGATATCTTTTTGCACAGATCTCTCTTAAAGAAGCGATTCTAAACTCGACCAGTTTAACCCTCTCATCTCCAAGAACTTTTAACTGCTGTCATGTTTTTACTTACTATGAGCTCATTTTCACTGCAATATGAAGTCCTACACCTCTATGGTAATGGCAGAATCATGGCTAGAAATGGAGAAAACCCAAAAATGTCTATTGTGCAATACACCAAAGTTATAATGCCATGAATCATAGAAGCAAAAATTAATTTTTCTCTTTATTTATTTTACAGAAGTTGGAAAACAAAATGCACTCAAGATGTTTTTCCAAATGCCCACAGGTATAACACAATACTGGAACAACTGGACTGGACTACATACACATATTTAACTACTTACATTTTAATTTTTGTTTCTATACTCACCTCTTATCTGCTTTGTGTAAATATGTTGTGTAGTTCAGCCCAGTTTAGCCAGAAAGTCTTAATTATTTGTCACATCACTGTTGGTCAAAGCTGAGTCACTAATGGCTTCATATTTGTGTTGATAACCATCTATTTTTGTTGTTTTTTTACAGAATCTAGTTAGAGCAAATGGTTAATTTGTGGTTAATTTTTAATAAGAGGTGCAGATTAATATAATCTTGGTGAAATAATGAATTTAAGCATAGATTCTGTGAAGTTTTCAGATGAAACGATACGTTGCAGAGCAGTAGTTTACAGACTGTTGGGAAGTTTCAAATCCAGTGGTTGTCCCTGTTGAACTGTTTCTTTCTATGATTAAAAAAAATGCTATTTTGGCAATTTATTCTTAACATAATATGCTTAGGGGTTCAGAAAACTTCAGAAGAAATTCTTGTAAAAAATCTGAAAATATTAAGAGCTTTGCACACTTCAGTTTTCCTCTTTATTTTCAGCATGATACTCATCTTGTGAACCATTATGGGAATCCATCATGTTGGAAATACCTGGTTTTATACAAGGCAAGAAGTCAAATGATTAAACTTTTATGGTAACACACAGAAATATGGCAGAATCTCATTACTAGCATGCAGTGTTATTGCCACCCAATTCTGCTTACATAATTTAGCTAATATGGCCAAACTGGGGATATTTCTGCAATCCAGGGTATCATTTCTGCCACTTAAACCTACTCGGCTGCTGTTCGCCTGTAGTGTCCTCGAGTCTCAACAAGACCCGGGTCATAAAAGAGCAGAAGGTGTGTTTGCACTGATGTGAAATCACTGAGTGTGGAGAGGTTCCTGGATGTGTTTCCTGGTGTGTTTTTATACATCTGTGGGCGACAGCAAGTTTGTCAGTGTGCGGCGCTCCAGCAGCATTAGCCCTTCTGCGCTGTCAGAGTTGGTGTGTCCTTGCGTCTCCGTTTGTCTATTTGTGTCCGCGGTGTGGACGTGGGTGTATAGTGTGGATGTGTGTGTGAGGAGGAGGGGGGATCTCCCTCCTGGGCTGTCATTATCTCAGGGTTGGGTGTCAGAGGGCCATGATGACGACTTGGCTGCGTGGGTGCTGAAGAGGAGCAGTCGCACCGAAGTCAGGGGTTTGACAAGCAGTCTGTGTGTGTGTGTGTGTGCGTGTGTGCGTGCGTGCGTGCGTGCGTGCGCTGCTGTGTGCACCTGTGAGCATCTGATTTTACATCTGAGTGTGTATGTGGGTTTATTTCTCAGTCTGTCAGCCAGCAGAGGAAGGGTGGGGGCTTACCTCAGTCAGTCAGAAATAGAAACAAGCCACCAAATACCTGCATACACGCCGACAGAGCTGCAAAGAGAAAGTGCAGCGGGAGGAAAATGAGCCACATCTATCTTTCCTCCGTGTGTCTGATCTTGTTGGGGTTTTTCCTCCTCTAATCGAGGCAGGATGCTGCTGAAAGTGATGTCGACAGAGCAGTGTAAATTGGTCACTAAACCGACTCTTAACGCCTCCGCGTGAGTCAAATAGTGGCACTTGGAAGGGGCGATCCAGCGCTGACGCAGGATCTGCTGTCAAACACCAGCCAGTCTCAGATGTGGATCAGTCAGTCGCAGTGCCATGATAGTCTTTTATCTCCACTGTGACAGCTTTTCTGCAGCACAGTGTATTTCTGATACATCCCATAAAGTTGCTGAATTTTCTGCAGCCACAAGTTTTCTACTGATACTGAATTTCTTGTAAATCGAAAGCTTTGATACGAGGGGGTTGCACCTCTTGGCATCCTTGTAACCCCCCCTCCCCCGTTCAGGCAGATATTGGAGAACCAAACTCCGAGCAGAATAAAATGACACGAGACAATAATTGTGCAGCGATACTGGCAGCAGCTGTTTGTTTGCACTGATTCCATGGCAGAAGTGGGATTTGATGCCTGGATGATTTCCATCTGAGGGAGTTTAGGGGGCTGATAAGATGGAGAACAAAGACGAAACGGGAATAGGAAGAACAGAAGGAACACAAAAACCCAGAGAAGGGGGGGAAAGTGTAGGATCGAGTCGATGACAGATAGGAGGACAAAAGGCCTGGAGAGAAAAGAGGCAGACAGTGATGTGTGACACTATGAAGAGGAGGAAGTCCAATAAGTCTTGGAGGACTAACAGGCTCACACTGCAGTCAATTCCAGAAATCCTGCTCGTTTTAGATCAGCTGTGGCAGTTCATGTCTTTTCTTAAAGCTGCATAAATTGAGAGCAGTGTGAAGATATTGCATCCTGTGGCTTCAGGCTGATCTTTTTATCCAGTATAAATGGAATCCTGTTAGCTTATGGTATCATTTTACAAACTTTGAAAATGGAAGCTGTAGCTACCTCGCTATTTTTTATTTTTGAATTTTATTTTAGCTTGCAGTGATGGAAGAAAAAAGCACCTTAGACAGCATGACACATCCTACATCTCAAACCGAGACCTTACAGTTTCCAGACGTCATCTCACCTAAAAGCCTGATGTGCTTTGAAAATATGAGTGTTGTTTGCTGGCGGCGTGCACATTTCCGCTTAGCAAACAGAACTTGCAATTTAGACCATAGGTGGCATTAGTCATCAGCATCAGCGCAGAGTGGGTGGGCGACACTTAAAGGACGCCAGACCCACTCTCATCAGCAGCACAGCGGCCGTGTGTCTTTACATGCTGTGGGTTTTTATTCTCCCAACGAAGCCGAAGACTTGTTGTCCACTTCACTGTCTGTTATGTTGCATTCTTAGGGGATCTCTGAGGAGCCATGAGCACAAACTGGAACGTGTGAACGGCATAAATGAGAGAGCGCTGAGGCGTTGCGTCCCTGAAAAGCTCAATTTGTAGAAGGCTCTATTTCAGCAGTTTCTGCTCAGATTTATTTCCCCCTAACACAGTGGCAGGATTAGTAAAAGTGACACAACATGCTCGAGCAGAAAAGAATGAGCGTGCTGCTCTCCTGAAGGGCTTTTATTGGTCTTCCTATGAAATCATTTGGAACATTGCAGTGGCTCAGAGGGAATGCTCAAATGGGATGGACAATTAAAGGTAGACTGCACAAGGGGGGTTGCATGGAGGAAAATAAGATTTCATTTACCCTTTAGAATGTCCTTTTCTTCTGGACCATTACATTGTGTTTCTGGTGCATTTGCCATTTAGCTCCCGTGCTTTGTCTTGCCAACTTAATTAGCATTGGTGGAGTTGGCCTGTCAGACCTTCACAAGCAGCTGTGATGACGGAAGCATTTGCATGGGGTTGTCAGCACAGAATGGGGGGTTCCAGTGTTGTGTTTGAGATGTGCAGCTCCACATGGAGGATCGTTCAGGAACTGCAGGACAGTTTCTTCCACTGTTTCAGAGATTCAATCAAATTTGCATGGCATAAATGCTAAAGCTGCTTTAAATTGCAAAATAAACTCCTTCTGACTTGATTATAGTAACCCTGAATAGTGATCAATGATCACTCGCTGGTGTCTCTTATTTGTGTTTTGATTTTATCTGTGCTGCTGTGCTTATTTGCCTGTTTTGATTTTCTCCTGGCCAAGGCAATCAGGAAAATGTTTCATAATCAGTATGGTATGGTTCAGTGATCACGGATTTGCAGCATTTTCAAATAACTCCACTGTCTAATCACTTTATGTTTATTAATTACCTGCAGTCTGTTTACTTTGACGCAATTTTCTCTGTTCATTTAAAAACATTCTTTGTCCGTTTTTGATGTAATCTATTTTAATTCAGGGAATTTAGGCACACTATTACACTGCTCATGACTTTATAATTCAGGCTTTGATGATTCAAATCCCTTTTCAAAGTAGAACTGGGCTTTATATGGTATACTGTAGACATATTATCAATATTCTGGAATAAGCTTATAGTGGTATTTTGTAATTTGTTTTCATATATAATGCATTTTCCTGATCTTAATGGCTGTATGACTTTCTTGTTCATCATTTCTATATCAAATTATCAAAATGTTAACTAAATAAGAATGATTTAAATGTAACACTGAATTTCATTAGACTGATGTATGATCCATGGAAGCATCTCTGCTTTATGAAAAACAAAACAAACGGAAAAAAATAGCGATCAAGGAGGCCATTATTTATTCGAACTGAGGGTAGACTGCTCTGTCTTTTACACTGTTGTTGGAGAATAAATGAAAATATTGCAGGTTTTATCCAGTTGTTTCATTTCCCGGATGTTCACTTAGTTAAGAGAGTCTATCTCCATCTATGTAAATGAGGTGGAAAATGTAATCTGATTGTTCTGTTTTATGCAAATGAGGATGACAATACCACTGCTTTTTGGCGCAGCGTCATGCTGGGAGTGGTTTGTTTTATTCATGAAACTGTTGAACATGGCCCATTTGTCATTAATGTGGCCTAATAAAAGAAGCAGCATATTTTCAGAGGGATTTCAAAGGGAAATGATAGCTGTTCCAGAAAAACAAAATAACAGCAGTAAACATGCAGTTTTACTTGCATCAGTATGGTACGAGTAGACGCTGCACAACTTGAAAAAGGATTGTTTTGGTGCTTCAGCTGCTTCCTCTCTGATCTTTTCAGGTCGTGAAACATTTTGACGAGTAGATGTTCTTTTTTTTTCTTTTTTCCTTCATTTCGGATCAACCTTTGGCTCCGGCATTGTCGTTTTACACAAGTGAACATTCCCGCAGTCGTCTTCACTTCTGGAACAGAACATAAGGTTGTGACCAGTAAAATGGGTAGTCAAGCCTTTTTGCATGAAACAGCCTTTGGCAGAACAGCAATCAGCGAGCAGAAGCATCCCTGTGCATGCGTACACTCCTGTGTGTGAGGCTGCCAGTGGCATTGGCTAGACTTCTTCCTCCTCTCTGGCTATGCTGTGCACAAGCAGACAGCTCGCCCACAGCAGCGCCAGCTCACCGCCTTAATATGTTTTGACAGAGGAAGCATTATCACAGCTCTCGACGCCCATCTGCAGCACGAAGCATGGAGCTGAGGCGCGCCCAGTGATTATGGGGATTTAAGGGGAGGCTTGGTTGCTCACCAGGAGTTTCTTTTTTCAATTATGTGGCCCATCAGTGGGTTTGATCTGCTCTCACAAGAAGAATGAAGCTCACCTCAACAAAATCTGTCACTTCCTTATGTCGTTCAGTGTATCCAGCATTTTCATATTCAGCAAATGATAATTGTTTTTAAATCTAGTTGCTTCCTCTTTTGACAATTCCATCTTTATCCGGTAATAGGATATTTTTATGCAGAGCCCTCAGGTGCGTTTTGTCTACAACTGTCCAACTTCGCAATGTGACAGCAGAGGCACCGTAGAACAGCATGGTGTTGCTTTTATCAGCTCTATCCCCAAAACACATCCCAGCAGCTGGAAGTTAATCATTTTGCCCAATTTGTTCAGTTATTCTGGCAAGCATTTTCAAGTGGAATGCTTTACCAGCTATGCAGCTTAATAGACTCCACTGCTCTCTTTTCATATTTGCTTATGTCCTCGCATTTAGCCTCCCTTTGGAAATCCAGCTCAGGGCTGATATAATGTATGTAAATGTACTGTGTGAATCAGAAACCACTCGGCTGGATAATCCCAGCGCATTACCTCGAGCTTTATCTAGTGTAAATATCAGATTTGTTTATCTGTACTTATTTTTATGCTTAATTAGCGTGTTTATCTTGTTTCTCTGGTTGGCGTAGGTTTTTTTTTTTTTTTTTTACCAGCGTCTGTGATGTACCTGATAAGTAAAACATTTGAGCAGCTGGTTCAAGGATTCTGCATTAATATAACCTCAAAGGAGATAAAACCCATGGCTATACTGCCATCTGTGTCACAAGATATAGAATACATTAAGCCAGCGCTGGTCCATGCTGGTCTTTTTTTTGGTACAGTATGTGTGTTTTTTTTCCTCTGAGGCTGTTTAAATCATCATCCTCACACTATCTGCAATCCTCTACTTCACCACAGAGTGTCTCCCTGCTCAAATCTGTGCTTCTACACCTGCCTGATGAACTCCTCAGCATCCTCCTCTCTGGCATTTCTTGATATTCTCCCTCAACCCATTCATTGTGTTGTTTATTTATGACTTTGACTGCTTCCTTAGAGTCAGCTGAAACTGGTCCACACTCCCACCGGCACTTAGCGGAGAGACACAGTCTCTGCCAGAGCACATTTGTTTGTTTGAATGATTAAACAATACCACATTGTTGACTTTTTTAGCATATTTTTGCGAGGATTTTTGAAAATGCATTACAGTTGAGCTGCTGGATAATGCTGTTTAGCAAATAGGGAATAGGAAATGAGGCAGGACTGATATTTATACATACAAGACTGACTTGGTACACAAAGCATTCTCACCAGTAACTTTACTCATTTAATTTTGGAAAATGTCAACATGTCAACAGGTGTCTCTCTATTAATCTCCCTTTTAATGCACTGCAACTCAACAGTACCACAAACTATTCCAACACTTGTGTATATTTCTGTACATGTACTGTTCCATTCCTACAATTTTCATTCATCTTCTTTGTTTTTCTGTATATTTATGTCCAGTCTGTTATTTGTATATAAGAAGAGAAGTCAGTATACATTATATAATGATAGTAAAACTGATTCTTAACCTCCAAAATGACCATACAGATAAATCACTAACTCTCTCCAACAGTGCAGACAAAAACAGACCCTGTACAATTCCCAGTAAATGCTACCCTCATGAGAAAGTAAATCTTACCTTCATAAAAGTAGGATTTATTTCAGAACTGTACCAAATAAACTTCCAGCTGTATAGCTCCACAAGAACAGAACCAGAATTCTGTGGATTTCTTACCTGCACATAACTAGATTTTAAAAAAATATTTTATTTATTCTTTCACGTCTCCGGTTTTCATATCCAGTCAGGGATTAAATATGCAGCCGTTTATCCACAGGCCCATCACTCTAATCCCAGGGTTACTATTAACAGATAATTTAATGTGTTTCCTGAAGGCTGAACTCCAAAATGCCATCTGCAATAAATGCGGAGTGCATGCGTTTCCTAAATGCATTACTAATGGGAGTTCAGCTGGTGTGCCTGCTCAGGCTAAATGAGGAATAAACTGCACCCTGTGTGGCTGTCAGTAGGCCTCTGAGCTCATGAACCGGAGATGAGAAATATTAACTGATTTTAAACCCTCTAAACCCCAAGCAGTTTTAGACGTCTATGTGACATTTCTCTGGAAACAGCACAGCCATGGCTAGAAGTAGAGAGAGGTGAAAATTGTCTTTTGTGCAGTTTGACAAAGTTATAACTCTATGAATCATAAAAAAAGGAATGTATAATTTCTCTAATTATTGATTTTACAAAACTTGAAAAACCTGCAGTCAAGATGTACAACGTTTGTGCTAGGGCCTACTGGTGTGACCAATATTGAAAAATTATGTGACTTTACATACAATAGATATTTTACTACTTACTGTTATGAGCCTGGGCCTCTGCTCCCCTCCTCCTTTGTCTGTTAATTTGTGTTTTGTTCAGCTGTGAGTCCTGCGCCGTCGTTTCTTTGGTTTCAGCAGCACCCATTTGCTTTTAGCCCCATCACTTTTGTGTTCTTTTTAAAAAAAAATTACCCCTTTCAAATTAAATTGCTGACTAAACTCTGGAAACTCAGCATTTGTCTCACTTCCTTTTTTTATGGTAACACTTACACTTTTAGTTTTCATAGCCGTGCCCTGTTTAAATGCAGCCTTCAGTTCGACTGTTTGTTGCAGCTGAGTCACAAATCGTTTCATGGTAGTGTTCAATTGTTATTTTATATTTTTTTAAAGCATCTTCTTGTCGCAATCAATGTGTTTTGGTGAATTTTAAGTGAAACTTGTGGGATAAAGTGATGAAATATGATGAAATATCCCAATTTTAAGCTTGGATTCGGTTTTCTTAGCTTTCCAACAGCGAGACATGCCACAGATGAGTAATTCAAGGGCAGTATGGAAGGTAGAAATCCTACAGTTCTTTCTGTTTTCACAGTTTCTGCCTCAGGTAAGTGTGGTCAAGTTGGAGTGTCTCTTGTGTATGTGCTTTTCTTGTTTTATTTAGCTTAGCCGGCCGATTTTGGGGTTTTAAGTATTAAATAGGGGCTCTAGCTTGATGGCAGGAGGAACATTACCAACTTCCAAGCCACTCTTCAGGAAATGTGGGGGAAATTTGAATAATGTTGAATAAATTGAAAGTCCCTGATTAAATGATGCTTGTTTTTCCTGATGAGAAATACTATCTACTACTAGCACTACTACTACTACCACCAAATCATCTGTGCTTTTCCTCCTGTTTTTGTACATCTGACACTATGTACAAGCAAAACTTCCTTGTTGCAGACAGTGTAAAATACCCCTCAAGACTACAGGCAAAAACATGTACACTACCGCTCACTTGGAAATGTCCTTATTTTTTAATTAAAAGCATTTTTTTTCAACGAAGATCACATTAAATGAATGATAAATCCAGTGTAGACATAGTTAATGTGGTAAATGACTATTGTAGCTGGAAACAGCTGATTTTTAATGGAATATCTACATAGAGGTACAGAGGAACATTTCCAGCAACCATCACTCCTGTGTTCTAATGCTACATTGTGTTAGCTAATGGTGTTGAAAGACTCATTGATGATTAGAAAACCCTTGTGCAGTCATGTTAGCACATGGAGAAAAGTGGGAGTTTTACTGGAAAACATGAAATTGTCTGGGTGACCCCAAACTTTTGAAAGGCAGTGTAAATAAACTAAATCTGATCTGTTTTTTGTCTGCTAGCCCTCTTTAACTCTATAACCGAATGAACTATTAATTCAAGACTCTACACTCCATGTAGGTGAATTATTTACCATGTTTTAAACAAACCAAAGGAGGTGGTGCGTATCAGTGGTTTATCTTCATGTCCCAATAACCAGGTAAAGTCCCTGATCTGGGCCTCGCTGTATGTTTTATTAAGGTTCTGCAGTCCATTAGACCATCCAAACACATGTCACATGAACTGGAGAACAAATGCCCCCATGGCTGCAAAGTCTGGGCAGCTTTAGCAGACTGTTTATGGTATATTAGAGACTCATCACTTGCACAGGGCAATTTTTAGCATTTTTAGGCTTCACTTCCCTCATCACAATAATGACAGTGAGCCCAAAAGGATGCTTAATTTAGTCATTCTTCAAATTTAAAACTTGGAGAAGATTCGCACTTTTATTAAACTGGGGAATAACTTCTGCAAAGTTAGAGACAGTTTAGATCAGCTAAATACCCCCTCTGGTGGAAGTCAGTATTTTTACCTTGTCAGCATGTCCTTGAGATTTTTATACGCTAGAAGATGCATCATGAGCAAACTAATCTGTCAACACCTTGGCTAGAAATGAGTGTCAATAAGATTTTAACAGCACTTATGTCTTTTATTGATGCCGCTTATTGATCCAGTGCTTTAAGAGTCCTTTTATTGGGGAAAAAAATGAAGAATAAAATTGTAGATTTGCTTTATTTTCTCTCTTTGTTACATCCTCTTTTTTTCTTCACTATTAGATAAGACATGGAATACAGGAACCTTTCGTTCATAGTGTTTGTCTATGCAGTATGTTGAAGAAATTTCACTCTTTGAAGTTTGCCGTGTGTTTATTAGTATTCCGGTATATGGTGGGGTAACCGACATAGTATGAGACTGTAAAGGCAAGCCGACCCAGAACATTTGCAGAGTATGTGTTTTATAGGGATGGTCAGACAGTGGATCAGAGGGTAGGGAGGGGGCAGTAGGTAAATACGAAGGTGAATAGTGGTTAGTTTGCATATAGTTGCTAATCAGTGACAGACAGTAAGCCAGAGAACAAAATGTGATTGAATCAAGGTAGACAACAAAAGGTAAGAGACAGGGGTCTGGCAGACGTTAGCAAATAACAAACAAGTAAAACTCAGAGTGCAGTGCTCTGCCAAGACTACTCAGTCATCGTATCTTTTCTGACAAATGAAATCTTGAAAAAAATTGTGGCAGAAATCACAGCACTATAGAACGTGTCCATTTAATATAGATGAATCCACAAACAAAATGAGCTTGCGCTGAGCACAGGTGTGTGTTCTGCATGTGTACGTTATGTACAGATACCGGATCACGTGACCTAAATATGTAGCAGGTGGCAGGAATTGATGGGACTCAGAAACACCCCCACAATTTAATCAGTTGTTCCTTGGATCATTTATGACAGATAAGTCCTGATAAGTCCTCAGTGGTGGATTTGTAGTAGGATCACAATCATGTGATCGTCAGCAGGCAGCTGATGTAGTGTTCACTTGTTGTCATGGTTACAGTGACGCCATGCTATCTGGCAATGATACAGAAATCTTTAACCAATCTGTGGATCCAGACTATAAGCTGCATCACTGCCAAAATCTAATCAGGTGGTCCTTGTGTCATTTCTGACCTTCCCTGAAAATTTCATCTAAATCCATTAGACCATTTTTGAGTAATGTTGCTACCAGACAGACTAACAGACAAACGTACACCGATCATCATATCCCTTAGCTGCATTCCTTGGTGGAGTAATAGCAGTGGGTAATGGAATGAAGAAGTGACACTAGATGTGCTATTTCTTCATCATGTACTACTAATCTTTTTACTAACAAAGGTTTTGAGTGCCTCCTTGGCTACGCCCAACACTGACATTCAGTTCAGGATGTGGGGTCTGTCCTGCTTTATTTTCACCCTTTCTCTAAATCCTCCCTGCTATGGATGCACTGAATCTGAAAGTGTGAATTTCTGAGTAACAGTTCCGACAATGCTCTGTTTCACACTGAATTTTTGAAACTGAACAAAAAGCTAGACAGTGGTGGCTTTTATTCATTACCATATAATTTGATGAAATCCGTGTGTGGGTTGTAGACTGCTAGCATGCATTACATACCTGGGTTAATGAGAGGTGAACTCAGAGATAGTCAGTTAAAAACTAGGCCTATCTCCATCTGTATGCGATGATGACCTTTTGCTGTATGTTTTGACAGATTGATTGTGCGTCTGCTCTGCCGTACAAAAGACTTTTGTTGCACTTCTGGCAACTAACATTGTCAGCATTTACTTCTCTCTGCTAATAGCAGGGTTTGTGTGCATACTTCCTGCCTGATTCTATGGTGTGTGACAGATTCTTCTGAATAGGAAAAAGCAAAAATGCATCGTAGACAAATCGGTGAGATAAAATGTGCGAGATAACATCATGCAATTATAAATAGGAAATCTATTTTCTTAATTTCTCGAGCACCAGTAGCCGAACCAATAACCTTGGAGCTTATTGATCCTCCGGTCTCTAATGATTTATACTCATTTATTAGAAAGTTTTGCTGCCCATTCCTACCCACAGCTGAGAAGTTCCACCTTGAAGCTGCAACAATCTCAGAACTACAGATGTAGACGCACAAAAAAGGAAGCAGTCCTGTCGTTCAAAGTTAATCTCCAGTTTCAAAATGTTACTTGAGCTGGTGTGCTCAAGCTGCAGAGAGTAGGGATGGAAGCATGGATGTGATGAATCTGCACATTTTCGAGCAATTAAAATGATATTTCATTGATTTTTATGGCGGTTAAGGGTTATATTTATCAGAAAAAAACGTATAAATATGTAACTTTGATGCATAGAGATGAGTTTTAATGGTATAATCAATGACCGGAGATGAATCTTAAACCTCTTTTTGCTTGTGTCTTTGCAGCTGTTTCTTTTCATTCGCTCTATGTTTGAAAACCGCAGTTGAACAAGCAATAATCATTTACATCCATTTCATTTGTGTTCCCCACTGCTGCAGAAAGTTGTGATGACAGACGCTCCTGTATTCAAACGCTGTGGCTTTTTTAATGGACTGCAGACTCTAATCCTGAGCCTGGTGTAGGTCTCACTCCAGGTGTGCCTTGTTTCCATGAAAACCAGCATGATAAAACCTCGGAGTGTTTGCCTGGGCCACCTGCTCATTTGTCTGTGGTTTCTCATTGTACTCCGGTGCCTGCTCAAAGGGATAATAATTGGAAGAAGCTGCGCATTGAAGTTCTGTCGTGGAGACTGTTTGCATACCATACTTCCATCTTCCCCTCAGCAGCCTCTTGAATTATTAATGTTTCAGGAGAAATGTAATTCGGAACTCAGAGGCATCAATATCTGCAGAAATCACAGCTGACCGGGCGGGTTTTAGTGATGGACGGGATGAAGAAGGATGCCTGTCAGGTCGGTTTGATCACCACACATCGCCGATGATTCCGTTCGAGCATCTTATTATGTAAGTCTTCGGGGAGGCCGCTGGGTTGGTCGAGCGCTTGACGTTGACATCGTGACGACGCGTGAATCTCACGGACGCACTGGGGGGGACCTCTTATCTCCACCGGGGATGGAGGGGAGAGTCGACGAGCAGGAGACAGGCTGAAGCTTCTCCTCAGTGAGCCTCAGGACCTCGTGATGCGGCAGGGAGACAGACGCGCTCCCTCCGCCTTCGTGCGCCACTGAAGACCGGAGGATGCGGTTTTCCGGCGGCGCCGCTCGCTGACTCCGGCCCGCTTTCTGACGGCAGGAGGAGAGGAAACGTATCGGGGGCAGCTCTCCGGCTCGGAGGTAACGCTCGGGAGGAGGCATGGCAGGCGCAAAGCTGACGCCCTCACCCTCGGAGATCGACCCAGACGTCAAGACCGATGTGCAGAAAACCCCAGAGCCCACCTGGGTCAACCCGTCCGACCCTCTCCGGACCATGGGCTCTTTCGGGAGCGATGCCGGCCAAAGGTAGTTGCCGCAGATCCGCTCCATAAGACGCATGTTTTGTGAATGCAGCTTGGTCGCGCACACGCAGCATCCGAGACGGTGCATGATGCTGCGAGCGCATGGTGCATAAAGTGACACTAATATAACTTAGCTCGTAATTATCTGCAGAGAAAAGTTGCACCGTGGTCTGTAGTCTATCACCATTAAATCTGTCAACGAGTGAATTGATGCTTCCCACGGAAATTTATGGGAATCTGAGTGACACCTTATGGGCTGTATTTCCTCCTTTGGGGGTTTACGCTTTAAGGCAACCAGAGCCACTCTTTATGAGCCAGTGTCTTGACAGATTGCTGATTGTTTGCTTCTGTCATCAATCATTTCTCTGTCAGCATCACTGAGATCCATATAATCACTGCAGTCCATAGTGATTACATAAGTCTTGTGTGCTGCATTCCCATTACAATTTTATGAATCCTGATGATCCTGTATGGTGGGAGATATTTTTATTGCGCCACTGCATTCAAAGTTATTTTTGACAGACTGATGGATGAAACACAAATGCAAACCATAGGCGATCATGATGACATGCCTTCATATTTAGATTACACAAAACCACGAGCACATGTCTGCACACCTCCTGCATACATGTGCTTCCAGCAGCAGGACATTTGGTTGACAAATTAGATGTGGTTTTGTGTGGAATGAGCATAACGACTGAGGGACACAGCGTTGCTTTTTTCTCAGAGAGACAAAAGAACTTGAGAGGTGCAGAAATGCTGCCATCAAAGCTGAGATTGGCACTCTTATCTGCAGGCTTTATTTTTTTAGGTTGGCTGAAAACAGAAATACTGTGCTTGTTTGGCAGTGATTCAGAAACCACTGCACAGCCAATATGCTGGTGGTGCAGTGTGTTCTGCCTCAGTATTTACTGCACACATTTTTCCTGTCAATATTTATTTGAGGGCACTGAAATTTTGGGTACGTTCGTCCACATCTGTTTGAATCTACTGTATTCTAAACCGTTTGATGTAGCATTTATTGTGTAATAGCATTTATCGCAGCAACAGCGGCATGGATAAACACAATCATTTGAGACAGCATGTCAGTGTTGTTGAGAAGAGTGTGAGATTGTTATGTGTAACCTGACAACCTATCTTGCACCACAGACATGACTGCTAAGCTATGGCTTTCTAGGTAAAGTGTCTTTAAATACTATCTAAATGCTTCCTCTCCCCCCTTCACACATCAGTAATAGAGGCTTCAACATTCACCACAAGCACTTCAAAATATGTCTTACTCAGCTGAAGCCATCGTCCCCCAGTAAACCGAATGCTCACTGCAGGGCTTCCCCCTGGGGCAAATGTCTGCAGTTTGGCTGCTATGTTTTGGACCTCAGACCTGGCAGGATGTCATAGTTTGTTACAGAGCTGCCAGAGCGATATGATGTCCTGAAAACGCAGGTGGATTGGAACTAAAACAGGGGGCAGGAAAGCTTGGATCAGGAGCTGCGGCTTGAGCTGGCACTGATTGAGGGCTTTTTTCATTCATTTTTGTTTTAATGAAGGAGAAAATTACCTCAGTGTTTAATAAAACTAACAACAACTGAGAATACTGTAATGTTGCCATAGTTTTTGATCCAGAAATAGATGAAAAAAATGCTGATGATCATAGAAATGATGATCTTGAGCTGCTTATGCTCAACTACTGACTTTACAAGTTTATGTTGATGCTAATAGTGTATATACACTACGGTTCAAAAGTTTGGGGTCACTTAGAAATGTCCTTATTCTTGAAAGAAAAGCAGTGTTTTTTTCAGTGAAGATAACATTAAATGAATGATAAATCCAGTGTAGACATTGTTAATGTGGTAAATGACTATTGTAGCTGGAAACAACTGATTTTTAATGGAATATCTCCATAGGGGTACAGAGGAACATTTCCAGCAACCATCACTCCTGTGTTCTAATGCTACATTGTGTTAGCTAATGGTGTTGAAAGGCTCATTGATGATTAGAAAACCCTTGTGCAGTTATGTTAACACATGAATAAAAGTGGGAGTTTTACTGGAAAACATGAAGTTGCCTTGAACTTTTGAACAGTAGTGTAGGTTTGAGCTTTAGATGATAGAACAATCTGGTTTCTGTTTTCAACTGCCAACTAGTAGGACCTATAAATGGGTGTAAAACTAATGGTAGTTTTCATTGATCATTGTTGATTAATCTGTTGTTTATTTTCTCAATTAATGAGTTAGCTGTTTGCTTTATAAAATGCCAAATGATGTCCTCAAATGTTTGTCTTAAACCCAAAAATCTTCAATTTATTGTCATATAGGAGTTAACATACCAGAAGATATTCACATTGAAGAGTTTTTTCTTTTAAAAAATGACTGAAACCGACTAATTGATTGTCAAAATATCTGCGATTAGTTTAATAGCTCATGAATACTCGTTGTGGCTCTAGTTCCACAGTCAACAAAACACATTTCTGCTTAAAACTGCAATTTTAGATGACAGATGTACATCTATGCATTGGGCAGCTGGTCATTTCTATTCCCAAAACTGTCAAGACTATAGAGGTATTACAAAACTGTCCTTAGAGATGGATGGTGCATTAATGCAAATGGTGATGACGAAGGTGGCAAAGAAAGCAGCGAGATACAGCAACAGCTGCAAAGGCCTGATATTAAAAAAGACAGTGAATAATGAGCATGAAGTATGACGTGCGAGGATAACACTGATGGAAATCACAAAGCCTTGTGGTGTAGGTGGCTGTGGTGATAAATACAGATACGCCAGAGCGTTTAAAATCTTAGTCTTGCAAAAGCCGGTGAGTCAGCTGACAGCTGGTGTGTACGCTGACGGAAGAACGGATTGGCTGCCAGTCAGTCCGTTTAGAAAGATTGAACAGTATTGACTGTGGCTATAATGCAATTCAAGACTGTTTGTATGACAATCTAATGCTCAATATCTGCAAATGGCCGAGGCTGTAAAACCTAATGCATTGGTTGGCCAGTTGCCCTTGGCAACCAGACTTGGACCACTGTCAACCGTCATGGTTAGGTTGCCACTCTTGGAAACAAGGTCTATATCTTAAATTATTGAGTAAATGTTTGCATCCATCTTCCTGTCAGGTAACTATTCTTTGAGGAATTACAAAAAGTGTTTGGTTTTTTTTTAATTTCTTAAGTCCACTTAGATCTCCAGTCTGTCCCCTGCAGGCTGATGGGATGTTGTCTGGAATCACAGCTTTCTAGGCTGTGAAATGTGATCAGCGTGGGATTTGTGTCCAGCTGGCTTGAGAAATGAGAGGATGTGGAGTAGAGTGAGAGGATCAATAATCTGGCCAATTGTGCAAAACTGCCTCTAAGAATTTATTTATTTCGGCATAATTTACAGCACCTATATGCTGTAACTTAAGCCTGTGTGTTTGTGTGCGTGTAAGATTCTCCATGCTGTATTGACATCTGAATACTGTCAGCAGTAAATAAATGAAATGAGACTTGGAGGATCTTCAAGAACAGAGGGAGTGACCATCTTTTCAATACAGAATGTGGTCAGAACTCATTAACTCATGCAGATTTATTTTGGCTTCATGCAGCCTTGCCACCACATTGTCCTGTCTGTGACAAATCTGTTTGAAAACCTGGCATTTGGCTTGGCCTGTTGGTGTGCAGTAAATCTGAATTTCAGAGCCCAGTCGGAGCGATTAGACATATTCTCATCAAAGCTAAGAAACCATTGGACAGGATGAGTTGAGTTTTTTAGGCCAGCAGTAGCATTTTGATAAAAGCAGAACTTCAGATTGATTGATGTGCAGCGTAGACTCTTTTCCATTGGCTGACATTTCAGCAACATTGAGTGTTCTCCAGAGCTTTTACATCTGTCAATCTAAAGTTCTGCTTTTTAACAAGAAGCACTTGGTATAGTTTCTGTTTTTAGCTTACAGGCTTGTGTACCGAGTGACAACTCATCAGTTTCAAAGCAGAAAACAAACTTTGATATTGGCCTTGCTGTGTATTGAGTTCAATTAATTCTTTGAAAGATGGATGGATACATTCATTTTAATATATTTTATGTTTTTGCATTTGTAATTCAAGGTTAAATTAATTTTAAAATAGGAAAACCTCTGACCCAGGGGAAGAAATCACACAAAAAGATAATATAATGAATATTTTAGTTCAGGGGCCACATTCAGCCCTATTTGATCTCAAGGGGGCCGGACCAGTAAAATCACAGCATAATGACCTATAAATCACCACAATTCCAAATATTATCCTTTGTTTTAGTGCAAAAAATATATTCAGAAAATGTTCACATTTAGTGAACTATCTCTTTGCAAAAAATTATGAGCAACCTAAAATTTGTTAAGAAAATTAAATTCAATTTCAACAATATTATTCCTTCGTTTATCATTTACACATTACAACTTACAGATCACAACCTGTCTACGAAGGCACAAAACACTGGAACTGAACAATCTAGTGTTTTATTTTATGACCAAAACGACAAAATTCAGATAAAAAAGACAAAAAAACAACAAAAACAAGACAAAATATTACAAAAATGAGACACAAAGAGACAAAAGTGAGAAACAAAATGACCAAAAATGAGACAAATGACACGGAACAAAACAGAAAAAGAGACAAAAAATTAGACAAAAAAGTTACAAAGCAACAAAAAAATGGACAAACGTGACAAGCAAGGCAAAAAAAGACACAAAACGACGAGTCTAAAAAAACCCACAAAACGACAAAAGCGATACACAAAGCAACGGATAAAGCAAAACACAAAATGACAGAAATGAGAAACAAGATGACAAAAAAACAAGACAAAAAACAGATCAGACAAAAAACTCAAAAATCAGCAAAAACAAGACAAAATATTACCAAAACGAGATACAAAATGACAAAAGACAAATGATCAATCTAGTATTTTACTTTATGATCAAAACAACTTGTCAAGCTCTAGAAATTATTTTAAATTTACAGTTTTACACATTTATAATTTGTGGTTGATGTTTTTGCAAAGTTGGAGCCTGTGGCGGGCCGGTTTTGGCCCGTGGGCCGCATGTTTGACACCCCTGTAATAGGCATATGATGTCTGTATTTTAGCCACTCAGCCACCAAATCATGCACAGAAATGGATTAGTTTAGCTGTTAAGGAAAATCAGAAAGAACACCTGCAACTTTGCTGGAGAAAATTTGTCAGATTTAAAGTTATTCAGCACAGAGTATCAGTTTCTAGTGTCTTCTGTTCTGATATTATGTACATCAGTACTGACAGTTGAGCTGTATTTTACTGTGTAACTGAGGTTTATTTATATTTGAGGAATGTCCTGTAGAATGTGCAAAACTGGAAAAAATGCAACTAAATTTTTACATGATTTAGTCTAAAGTTCTTTTTCAGTAAGATGAGCTTCCACACAGATAATTTTTAAAATAAAAAAGGCTCTCGACTTATATTTATCATGACTTTCTCTCTGCACCAAAGCTAACTTTTATCTTCTTAAGGTTGTTTTTCCTCTACTCCTACACACCTTTTTCTTATCCCACTTCATATGCATTGATGCAGCTATCAGCCTTAAATGATGCCGTATATTATGTGTCTTTGACAGTAACTTAGATGCATTTAAGGGTGAAAAATTAACAGAGGAGGCTTTTAAGATTTAATCCTGACATTAAGGCTCCCCCGCAACATGGAGAAGTACAAGCTTCCTTTGGGCAATAGATCTTCTTTAATCTGCTAAATGAGACTTTGTTTTAGTGCAAGCAGCAGTCAGTAGGAAATAGTGGGAAGGTAATAGATATGTGCTGTTTTAATTAATACCACGATAACTGTGGATGTAATAAAAGAGAAGCAGTTAATGGAAATTTACTAAGAAAACCTCTCGTCCTCTGCTTGTTTACAATCTCAACTGTTTTGTATTCTCTTTATAGTTGGCCTCATTGTTGCTTGTTTAATACACCACATTTTTCATGCACTATTTTATCATTAGCATTTCATCACGATGGTACTGAGGAATTTGTCCTTAATTTCCAGCTAATTACTCCTTCACATTCTTTCCAGATTCACTGCTGTTCAGTTACACTGTGATTAGAAATGATGGTGCAGCGTTACACTTTTTTTTTGTTGTTGCTGTTGTGTGTGTCCTCCTCCCTATTTTTTGTGTAAATGTTTATTTATAGCACCCTGCTTTCATGGAACAATTAAACTCTCATCTCGATGTGAGCACCCAATGTTTAATGAGGGTTTTTAATGTGGTCCTCGGGGTAAATTACATGTTGTCCATCAACACTGTTCATTAAACCAAGAGGATGAAACTTGAAAATAACAACTGCCCCAGTTTCTTGATATGGCCCTGAATAAAATTAACTTTAAAACCAGGCCTTATCAGGGGCGGTGCATCAAACAGCAGCACAAGAGGCGCTCAAACAGTGACATACTGTGTTTGCTCAGTTGTGCTTGCATGTAGCAGTTGTACACATGGGGATGTTATTACTTTCTCTTGTCTTGTTTGCCTTTTCCTGCATCTAGAGAGGACTGCTTAGCAGGGAGATCGACTTGAACAGGGTATAATTTGAGTGAGCTTGCCCTATAGCTTACACAGGTGACTGAAGTGAATATATACTGCGCTCCAGTAAAAAGCTCACCTGGCCTTGGCAAAATGCAGAGCCGCAGCAGAGCAGACCTTTGAAATCCTGGTCTGCAAGTTAATTGCAAGGAAAGGGATGACAGTACTCTGACTGGATGCTATAATTGGCTGAGAGCTCTCGAAAGCTGTTATCACAGAAAACGTATCTCCATGAGACGCCTGGACTGTTGTAGACTGCCAACAAGATCAAGTGCATATTTTCTATCAATGTAGCATCCTTTCTGGAATTTCTGTTAATAGATAAAATAACTGCATAGAAAATGGGAGCAGTTCAGTGCAAGGTAATCACAAAAATGATTAAAATCTGCATTCTGTGGACAAGTTCAGGCACTAAAATGCAAAAAGAGCACAGAATAAAAAGCCACAAAGTGTTTGCAACCCAACCAGTGAATTAAATACCTCACAATAAAAGGTATATGAAGAAACTAACGTAAAAATCATACAGAAAATCCGATATATCCACAGAACAGATCTAAATTAGTTTATCATAGTGTTGATAATAATGATCAAATATGTAAAGAGTGGGAGCTGCCAGAGTAAAAAGTTAAATCTAATAGAAATTCCCCACATCTTGTTGTATCGCTTAATCTAGCAGCTCTAAATATGAACTTTTTCGGTTTAATATGAAATGACAATGTTAAATGTTGTCTCTGCTGGCCACTACTACAGTACCATGTGCTACAAGGGTGTGTAAATGTAAATATAGTGGATATTCTGATGTTCAGAAATAATGAATTATGCAGAATTTATCTTATCCATTGTTTCCTATCGCCAGAGATTATGATTCATACATTTTCTTTCCTGTCTGTAAAGTTGCTTGTAGTCATTTGATTTGGTCCGTTTTAAAAGTTGCCCTGTTGCTACATTTACATACCTACAGTATGCAAACTGTTTGCAGAGCTGCTGCATCACTATGCTTCCACTATAATCAGTGAAAATGGCGTGACAGCAGCATGTAAGGGGTGGACATATACTGTGGAAAATCGACCAGTGTCCTGTTTAATGTTTGTACGTGAGGTGTGTCTAGCCCTTTTAAACAGAAATGCATCATGAAATGTTTTTAATCATTTTTTTAATGAATCTATTGCTATGCAGGAACTACTTTGTCTCAAACATGGATTCCACTTTGGCTTCTTGAGGACTCTGTCTGCATTTATTTGTCAGTACCAGCTGGTTGGTCTGTAGTCTGTTGATGTCTTAAAACTTACCCGTATCACAAAAGCTCATTAAAGTAGCTTAAAGCTTCCCAGTACAGTGCTTGGTCCAAAAACTGAAGACACAACAGTCCTAAAATGAAAGCTCACCATCTTGTTTTTCCTGCAACCCTACGCCAAAACCTCAGCATTGCTTAAACTGACATGTCGCACAAAACAGACGTATTGTTGGTTAACTGCTTTTTTAATGTACCTCAAATAGAATCGAAGTTTAGCTGTTTACTAAAGCTACATGTGTGAGGTGTTGTCAGGAGTATTTTAGTAGTAATAGTGCTGCAACATACAGCCAGACTAGTTGCAGTACAGGACAGGATTTTTTTTTTGCAAATATGTGCTATTTTTTTGGCACGTTTGCCCTTATTGTTATTTGGGGACAGAACAGGGAAATTACATGCAGAAAAAGGTTGAACTGGGGACTCAGCCATCTGATTGCCCCCAGGATTGTTGCTTTGTTTGTTTTATGTAATGAGGATGCTGCTGTTAGACTGCCCTCTTCATCAAACATTAAGCTGCTGTGTTAGAACAGACTTTAGTTATACTGATGAAGAGGACAACTTGAGGTGTCTGTGTGACATCTGAGGAGCAGTATGGGAACTGTAGTGTATCGGAAAATGTTGGCAGGCTTCCTGTGATGCAAGTAATGAGATTGAAAACTACAAGTCCCATTTGTCCTTGAAATTGCTGCAGAGATGGTGTTTCTGTGTGTGTGTTTAAGGTCCTCCCACTTTCTACCAGCCAGTCCTTGAGGCAGTTCTCAGTGAATGGAAGTGAAAGATACTTTGAAAGTGCTGGACGTTTTGCACTTGTTGTCTCGGTAGTTCAGCCCGTACTTATGATTCTGTACCTGCTGCAAGGAGGTGAGACTGAATTTGCTTCTTTATTATATGCATTTCATCTTAATTAGAGAAGGACTTGAAGGACAGCAGGATGCTAACTGCAGATTATAACAGTTTCTCAATATATTTTGTTTATGATAGAAAGAGGAAAGAGTCAGTAGGTTGCGTTGAGTCTGTTGCATGCTGAGGGAGGTTAAGAGAGCCGGTGTTTATCTTAGCCTTTACAGCTCCACCAACACAAGCTCTTAGCAGCCAGATAGCATCTTTATTGCTCATTAAAGTGCTGTCAAATAGCCACTTAATGGACAGTGGGATCACAACAGGGGTGCTGTGATGTACAGTATCCCTGATACAAGCAGTTTCCTAATTGCTTTACTTCTGAAATAACTTTGAAGTGACAAATGACATCTAGTAAATCACACTGGTACTGTTTTTTTTAACAGCGTTACCATTAAATTAGCCAGAAAATAAGGGCTGCCCTGTTCTGCTACAGTGCTGCAGTCTGCTGCATGTCCTTCAGTGCACTTCAACTTTGTTGTTGTCAGAAAAATCCCAAAAATGCCTGCCATCTTTTATTTTTTATGTTTCATCACTCTCTTAAATGCACTAAAGATGTGAAATCAAGTAAATTATTTACATATAGATTTTAATGTCTTTTAGAAATGCAAAACTCTTCCATACAATATGTTTAAGAATAGAAAAGTCTGAAATATTTGTCATTTTTCATCCGTCTGACAAACTTTGGGTAAACAGTGTTTCCATTACAAAAAATTCTGCTTTCATTAGAAGAAATTTGCAACTTCATGAGTGTCGTCATGGACATTCATCTGTTGAAATTTCCTCAGAAAAAGCTATTTAACTGCAGTCAAATCCCACAGCTGAGGATTTCATTGGTTCCTGGGGACTGTCATAATCGATTGCGCACCATTTTTGAAATGGCAAAAGGTTGTTGATTACTGACTGAAATGGTACAAGTCCTCTCTTCCGACCCCGCTACTTCCTGGGTTTAATGGACACTCCATTAGTCCATTAGAGAAGCATAAATGGGATGACAGTGTTTTGTCAGAAACTTTTCAGCTACACAGCCTGAACAGTAATGACCTTTTCACAGCACAGATTCCTTCAGCTTTTCTTATTTACACAGTTCACCAGCAGGCAGGCTTTGACTATTTACAGACCTCAAAGGGATATCAGCCTAAATTATATTTTTATCCATCCACTTAAAAATGGATCCTTTTAGAAGTACTTTGGATCTTGAAACATCTAGACTCATGAAACAGTCTTATGATTTTGAATTAAAAGAATACTGAAAAGTATTGCCACTGAGTAGTGCTGTTGGTACCTGTACAAGAGCTCTGGACTCTCATTCAGGCAGCAGATAAATGTCTGCTACCTGAATGACAGTGATTTTGTGGGCTTCTGACTCAGCCAACACATCCATCCTGTGCGGTGTTATTCGTGTATATTGGTTTTGGTTGCAGCCTATTTTGAATATGTGTAGCTCATGTGTGTATAAAAAAGAAAATAAGAGGAAACTATATGATTCCTCGTCAGATAAACCTGCACCATACTACTCATAAAATGCCGTAACTCTGTTGTTCAGCTTCTGCAATTGGTTTCCAAATAAAGCCATATTCATATATTGCACGAGTCGATTTGTTCTTCATCAGATCAAACTATGTTCAACCTTTGGCCACTTGCTGATCAGAAGTGCCCATTTGTCAGTCATTGAAATCAGTATGTGGGTATGTCTCTGTCTGTCTGTCAGTCCCTCAGTGTTACATGCTTCCTTTTTCCTCGCGGTCATCTCAACATGGCAGCCTAAGAGACTGACCTTGAGGAGGTGTCTACTGACCCCTGTGGTTTGCATCAAGTGTTCCATCTGTTCTTTCCTTAGCCGACGCATTGTTTTTGATGAAATTAATGCAAAGCGTTGCACATGCAGCATTGAAATTGTATTTTGTATGTTCCGTCGAGCTCAGAAGGACACAATGTCCACTGGAAATGTTTTTATTTACTTGTATGTGGAGTTTGAATGTGACTAGAGGAAACCTTGATGGAGAAGTCTTAACAGTAGAAATTAATTGTGCAACAAGAAATAGAAGCTTAAATGCAGGACAATGGATTGGACTAGAGTATTTTTTACATGTTCTTGTTTTTTTGATATTCCAAAAGGAATACCAACTATTTAATATAGTATTCAATCCCATTTTGGTCCTTCTTGCTCCACAGACTGCTTTAAGATTCTCCTGCAAGGTTGTAAAATGGTTGCATTCTGACCCAAAATACAAGTGAATGTTAACAAATTGCAGTGGCATCCTGAGGGCATCCTTTTTTTTCTTATTTTCTTGCTTTTCACCCTTTCCTTCCCTTTCCTGCCCTTTCCTGCTTTCTGGACCCACTCTGTCCTAACCTGTGCCTATCTGTGTCCATGTGTGCTGCATCCAGGTATCAGGAGGAGTACAGTATGGACTCAACCAACGCCCAGTAAGTCCTTGGCAGCATCATGCTTGCATGGCATGAATTGTGTCTGCTGTGGAAACACCACTGATTGTTAAAAAAAAGTAAAAAGTCTCTGAGAACCCTTCTGAAGCACTGTTCACTTTAGACTTTGCATACGCCATATGTGGACAGAATGCCATGACTGTGTTTTGACGGTTATTCTTCATTACCTGCAAACTTGGTAGATTGTTGTACTAATGATGCAAAACGTGTCATTTTTGGCTACCTTTTCAACAGTTGTTGTGGCGAAGACATTTCTCCTTATTTCATCTATATTTTTGCCAGATTGGTCATGCTGCAATAAATGGTGAAAAGGAAGCTTGAGTGTTTTTATGAACCTCCTCCCGGTGTATTATGTCTTTTGACTGAATGTGCACGCCAGTTTTCACCCCTTCAGTATCGTCGATGTGAGATCTGGGCTTGAAACATCAAATCATATGAGCAGAGATGAGAGAAAATCTGAAGAAAATTCACCCTGAAGCTAATATTAGTGAAATAGGTGCTGAAAACATGTACATGTAAATCGTTTGTGGTGTACTTACTGCATACTCTGCATGCTGCCAAGTCAGTGATCATGAAAACATTTATACCGCAGTTTCAGCTGGTGTCATACTTGGATTGAAGATCTCTGCTGCGTTCACTTTTGGGAAACTGCTAATCCTCCGTGATACCCAAGCTGTTAAGATGTGCTGATGAAAGCTGTGAACCATCAGTAATTTCTGGTTTTAAAAAAAAAAAAAAAAAGTAAGTTTGTGGAATTTGTGAAAGCAATTCTCTAAAATCTTGTTTCAGGTTTTTTATATGTCAAATTTTGACTGAGTTGTTGTGCTTAGCCATGTGGTAATGAGTATTTGTACCTGACAAGAGCAAAGTGGTAAATCTTGAGCAGACAGGCTGTGTGGGCATCTCCAAGCGCACCTGATATTTTGGCAAATCATATCACTTGTCTCATAGCTGTGAAATAGCAACACCAGTCACAGTGGCACATCACAAAAAAAAATAGCTGAACAAATAGAAAAGAGGCTTTTTCAGGAAATAAGTTATTGTCTGAATCAGTCAATCATCAATCTGCAGTCAGAGGCAGATGGTGTCGGCTTTTATTGAACTTATACAGCGCTAGCAGAAATACATAATATATATGTATGTTGATTATTTTTGTTTCCCTAAAAACATCAGTCTAAGTTATTGGAAATCAGGCAACATCACAAAGGATTGATGAACCACCGTCATCAAACATTCTCCACATAAACAGCAGAATACCGAGTCATGACAGGCCAGTCTGATGCAGTATTGAATGGGCCTATTTTGCAGCAGCCTGGTGCCATTTGCACACGGCTTGAAAAAGGTAAACTCAAATTTATCAACATGTGTCCTGTTATCTTAGCTTATGGTGGCTTGACAGATGGCTACGGGAATTAAACTAAACGGCAGGAGATTTTTCACACTGTAGAAAGCAGCTGTGGACACTGTTCCCTAATGCTGCCTCTAAGGGAATCGTGGGGTTCTTGGGTTTCTCTTAGGAGTATAATATTGTAAGGTCTAGACCTTGCTTAATGAAATGCTCAGAGATTACTTGTGTTGTAAATTGGCACAATATAAACAAAATTGAATTCAATTAAGTTGAAACTGATATCAGATCCTTTTGCTAATTAATAGAGCAAGGCAAACAGATTCATTTACATTCCCACTTCACAAACACATATAACATGTTAATTAAATGCCGATTTAAGCACATCTACTCTACAGGGACTGATTAATTATTATAGTGATGGTATATTTACATTTTGAAAGTAATTATTTCATTGCTCTGCATCAGCTATTTCATTTTCTGTTGCTACAATCACCAGTTTGGCAGCAAATTGACAGTGGAAACATAAGTGATTCTGAGATTTCTATTATTAGCATAAAGTCTAAGACCCATTTTCAGGAGAAATACCAACAGCTGACTTCGCACTGCCTGATTTGAATGAACCTCCCACATGTTCACTGTGAACTTTGCACCTGGCTCTACAAATACCACCGAGATGCACAAAGCAATTTCAAGTTTGGGAGATAAAGTATTGAAATTACTTGTGCTGGTTATTGAGCTGCTGCAATAACTGCACCTTGTGATTCATTTTCTGGACAGTAGTCATCAAGATATTTCAGTAAGGAACAACAGTGTCAACCTGCTGGTGATGCTAGAGGTAAAATCAGGAGATCACCAAGGTCAGGAAGGTTTTATGAGCACCATGAATGTTTGCACAAAATGAGTCCATTCAATCTCTAGAGCCTTGCTACTCGTAACTTAAAAGTCCCATATGGTAAAGAATCCATTTGTCTAGTGTATTGTATTAAACTTGGAGGCGTAACGTAAAAGGTGTTGAGAAATGAAGACATTTAATTCTGCCATTCCTCTGCCCTCCCCCACCACTAGATAACTAGCTAATGAGCCTTTCCAATAGAGCAGCTGCCTCTCAATCTGCCAGCTTTGTTTACTTTCTAGAGCTACTGCTGTAACTCTAAAATGTATTCCAACAACAAAACACACCAAATGTTCTGCCGTTGGCTGCAAGAGTGAAAAGAATAGTCTTTATGCACTCCCAGCATCTGCAGAAGATGTAGTAAAGTGACTGGTATTTTTCATGGAATTGGTACCACATCAATAGAAAAACCTTTTGTGGCAGTGAATTGTGCAGCTAATGTGGCTAATATTACCATTAGCTTTGATCATAAACCAACATTTCAGAGCTAAGTAAAAACTTTAGTGCTGTGGAACTGTCAGAGAAGATGGAAACTTAAAGTGCTACGTACAACCAGTTAACAAGGACTGGCTGAGTTATTGTGTTTTCATGGCACCTGTTGTACTACAGTGCAACATAAATTTGACCATTTTTTACTTCTGCTTGCTTCTCTACTGCTTTCTGTACTCACAAATACTGCATTTTATTATAGCTGAATTCTAATAAAGCTGTTCTCATTTACATGATTCCCCGATTCTGCTGTCAGACAGTAGAACAAGTATGAAATAGTGGCTGAAATGCAACCAATTAATACTACGTGTTAACCAGCAGTAACTTCTGAGCCACTTCCAAGCTGCTGCTCTGCAATACTAAACTACAGATTTTATAACATCATCTAGCAAACTTACCAAGCAAATAACAGAGGTTGTGCTGTATGTTCAGTGATGTTTCCATGTAAAACGATCAGTCAGAAAGTTAGAAGGTCCTGTACCTGTGCACTCATTATTTATTTATTTTTTTGTGGTTATCTGTTTTCTTCTGTGCTGTCAATCAGAGATACAGAGAGAGTCTTTTTCCTGAAGGAGGCGTGGACAGCAGCAGCTCAGTTGCATGTAAAGCTACGGAATCTGAGGCAGCCTGTTTAGAACTGGGCTTAAACCAGGAGTTATACAGTCGTGGTGAATCTTTGAAGTGTTTTGAGCTGAAATTTAATTTGCTGAAATGTGCACAGTGTGGGACCTTTAAATTAAGGTATTATCTCCTCAAAGACCATTTGAGTGTTGATTTGTGTTCATGGCATGCAGTGATTGTAGCAGCAGCCATAAAACCCCCATTGAGCACTGAGCTTACGTTTAAGGAGCAGGAAACAACTATGGCGGACTGTGATAGGCTGAGACACCTGTCAACCAGGCAGACTTACCCCAAAGCACCCCTCTTGAGTTCTGGGATGTACCCTTAATGAAACATTAATCTTCAGAACTGCTGCCAAGACATGCATTAGAAGAAGTGAAATCTACTGTGAAGACACACTTTCCTTCCTCTGAAATGATAATTGGGTTATATTTTGAAAAGAAAGTTTGGATCTTATAAAACAATCTGCAGCGGGTTTTTTTCTTTCTTTCTTCCAGCCAGCATGTTGCCAGTTCATGCTGGAAACTCTAGCAGCAGACCTGCTGCAGAGGTTTCACCACTTAGCTGTGATTTTCGCTGGAGTTGAGTGTTTGTTGGGGCTGCATTACTGCTGGAGGTTGTCTTGTGATCCTTAGGAGATGTTCTGTGTGAGTGTTGTGCTCTAAGCCTGTGTTAACAAGCAAGTGTTCCCTTCTTCATGCTTATCCTCTTTTGTGATGAAGTTAAAACTGAGACTGACAGCATATTACATGCAAATCTTGTATAAAAGGGCTTCTTCATTTCACTGCATCAGTCTTTAAATCAAGATCGTAAACACTGTAAAACTTATTCAGCTGCTAATGATTGATCTTGTTGCAAAGGAAAACACACAACACCTTGCATAATATTGAGGTGTTTCCTGTGGTAACAGAAAAAAAAGTTTAGACTGTCATATATGGCAGGAAATGTGAGGTTTTGGTTTCAGGTCTATTACTGCATGCTCAGGAATAACAACTTTAAGGTTTCAGGTCATCAAATCAGTATGAGCATCTTTGCGTGTTAAGCAAACACACATTCATGAAGGTGTTCAAGGACAGTAGAAGGGCCTTAAACTGCTTGAGCTTGTTCTTCTCAAAATGGAGGAGCTTGATACCGAGGCATGCCAGGATAGCTGGATTAGGGAGGCAGCAGGTTTTATTTTAACAAAGTGTTTGCTAAAAATGCACTAAGTCTTACAGCATGGATTACACTTTGCAATAGTAAAAGCATTTAAAGATGGATTTTTTGGCGCTAACTCTGTGGTATCAGATGCTTTATGTAGCACTGCATGACCAATTTTTAATCTAGCTGCTGAAATCTTTTCACATGGCATATTAGTATTAACCTGTCTTTGCAGTGTATGCACTGAAATGGCAAAGGAAAGGATATCTTTTCTTGATGGTCATAAAACAAGTAAAACCAACTGAGCAGTAATAGAACATTTCACAGCTAAGTTCCTCTCTTTTTAAGGACACAGACTAGATCGCATTCATATTTTTGCAAAGCCTCTTTTTTTTGTCTTGCCAGTCTATTCAGCAAATTAGCTGCACCGCTCTCGAAATCTTCACTTCAGGCAACAGGAAGGTTGACTGGTTTTTTAAACGGTATAGTCAGCAGTAAAGTGAGCAGCACTCTTAGAACTGTGCATTTGCGTCGGAGCTCCTTGACAGACCTTGACAGACATATGTCAGCTGCTTTGAATTTCAGATTCTCATTCAAGGCTGAACTACAATAAATTCTGCTGCAGTGCGCATATTCATACTCATACAAAGTGTTTGGGAACACAATGATCAAGGGTAATCTCGGTCCTTGAATCATGCAGGGTGGTTAAGACCATCTCCACACCTCCCACGCACAGCAGCAGCAGCAGCTTACACACCGATGCTGTAGCACACCAGAAATGAGCCATTCCTGCTCTTCCATGCTGGCCTTATCAGTCCACGCTGCACCCAGCTCCAGTTAAGGTGATTGGCCTCTCCTCTAGCTGATTATGACAGAAAGTCTTGCACTTCCCTCTTGCGCATGCTGGATTCAGTTTCCAATTTGACAAAGCACAATTATCACAGCCCCATGTCTGACCTGAAACAAATTCAACTGTTTTTTTCACCAGCACCCTGTGCATAGGAAGTTCGAGATGCTGCTCAGAGGAAAAACAAAGAGAACCAGTGCTTTTGAGTATTCGTGTCCAAGTGTAATATTTTTAGAATCTTTGCAGCATTTATATCCAGCACATTTCTGAGGGTGGTGCATGGGGAAACTTTCTATTTTCAACTGTTCTCTTTGTCAGAGGTGTGACGGAGCAAAGTCAGAAAATATAAAACTGGATCAGGCTGCGATGTGAAAGACTGCTGTCATACTGTTTATAAGACAGGGTGCACAATCGATGCTCTGTTTTCTGATTCCGTGCCCCAAGGCTCAGGTCCTATCGTAAACCTGGATGCAACGTGTCATTTCGCTAAAGTCCCCTGATTGGTCTGAGATGGCAGAACTGATAGATGCACCATTTGTTGCTATGCCTGCGCTTCTGGAAATTTAGTTATATAAAACCCTCCCGGTGGCAATCAAGTTTTTTACCTTGTTACGATGTGCATATGGGTTTTTTAATATGTTGGAGCAAAATAATCAGTGAACACTGTGACTGAGTATTCCCATCTTGAAGCTGCAGTGTACTGTAATTGTCTGAAAAAAAAAAACTTTCAGGGTTTCATAAATGACAAATGAAGGAAACCCAATTCTATTGACTTGTGATGTGGGGCTTTTTGTATCATCATTTATCTTCAGAATCAGTTTCCAGTTCAACCATCTATGACTGAATGACTTCAATATCCCAGTTTTCTATTGTGTTGCGCAGAGTAGTTTTCCAGTATTAGAGCAGAGCTGTAGGTGAGCTGGTGTGCTCGAGCTGCAGGAAGTGTAAAGGGGTAGGCAGAGAAAGAGGCAGGGAGTTCACAGATCATACATACAAGACATTTTTAGGCATGAAAGGATTATTTTCATGGCAAAAACTTCTTAATATGTATTATTGATGAATGTAAATGGGGTTCAGTCAATGACCAGGGAGAGACTTAAATTGATTTTGCTGCTGCCAGATGTACGCCACATCTTGGTTTGACATGTGCTGCAGCTTCCTCTGAGAGTTCTTATGATCATTACAACCCCAGGTGATGCTCCGCTAGGCTAACCGATAGTGCTTGATCCTGCGGCACCCCAGCGAATATTCCATATGGCACAGAGCATCCGTCGGCTGTTTGACAATATTTTTTTTCTCTCCCAGCGCAAGGATGTTCGCAGGCCTTTGAACTGTTCTGTCTGTGTGATTATCCCGAGGTCAACAAGCTGCTTGATGTTTATTTACAGACTACACAGCAGTTATAGTTGCTCAGTGTGTCAAGCAGGGGTGTATGAAATTGTTATCTTGTCGCTGGCAACGATTGTGGTGTACATTACATGTATTTGTGTGTGTTTGCGGTTTTATATTCAAGTGGAGACTTGAAGCTGACTGCACTCCAACCCATGGGGACCTCCTGTCACTACGGGGACCTCAGTTTGGCTGCTTTTTGAGGGTTAAGACTTTGCTTTAGGGCTTTTGTTTAGAACTAGGCTTGGGATTCAGTTGCGATGGTTACAGTAAGAGTACAAGGGGCAAGAGAATGAATTATATCATTAGAGTATCTCTACAATGATAGGAAAAACCAATGTGTTGTGTGTGTGTGTTTATGTGCCACTTTATCACTTAAGCTTGATCTCATTTCCTTCCCACCACATTTAGTCTTCCTTGCATTATTTAACACTTTCTGCTTCTCATTACTTTGATTCTAGTCATGAATTATGTTCATGAATTTCCTCCCATATTCTGAACAACTGGTTAATACACACGAGGCTCTACATACCATGTAGACTTGTTAGTTGGGGACCTGTAGTCATATGATGTGTCTGTTTGACCATGTGTTAACATTCCTGGCTCATGCATTGCTTGCCATGTTTAAACTTTGCCTGCCTTCTTGGACTTGTGCACTACTCACATTTGTAGTTGACAGTCTGGCTGCTTGGTGATGATTTGCAGACTACAGTGATGCCAAACAAAAGAGCGTAAGTACCTAAAAGGTATTGCTGTGGGTCTGCAGCTACTGGCAGTTGTCTAATGTAGAGGCAGTGCTATTTGTAGCATCAGTCGGAGGAAAATTGGCAAAGGGCTGGACAGAGACTTGTTATAAAGGGGTTATCTACATCCAAGTGCTTGTTAGTTTTATAGACATTAATGTAAATAATGAGAAGTGCAGTATGGATTCAACTTTGCTTAAGTTTTATAAACACTAACAATGTGTTTCAAATGTTTGACGGTAATACACCTAGGATAACGTTATTTTTGGTTCATGGAGCAGCTCACCTGTTTCCTGATCTCAATGGTCTCCTTTATCCATCGTTTATAAACGATGGCTCAAGGAGACCATCGTTTATAAACGATGGCTCAAGGAAGCCATCGTTTATAAACGATGGATCAAGGAGGCCATCGTTTATAAACGATGGATCAAGGAGGCCATCGTTTATAAACGATGGATCAAGGAGGCCATCGTTCAAGTTCAAGTTCAAGCCTTGAAATGCCTCTACTGTACAAAATGCTGTACCAATCCATTTAGTAAATTCTGAAATATTTCTGTGAAGATATTTAACTGTGGTTTTTGAGAAAATCTTAAACTTCAGTTGTAAAATAATTCTGAATTAAAACAATGCACACTTTTTTTAGGGTGCCTGCTCAGACTGCTAGATTTGTGCTTTTGCTTTGAAAAAAGCATTGCAAAAATTGGCCTTAAAGGTCAGTAAATCTGACAAAGAAGTTAACTACAGGTGCAGTTCTTAATGGTTCACCAAATGTCTTCATACTGAACAAAATATTTGAACCTCACATAGTTTCTTTTTAACCAAATGTGATGACTACAGAGCAATTATAACAGAGAAGAAAATGTCTCTGCTACCAGACTGCACTGCAGGTGTCCCACCCTGCATTAAGATAAACAGAGAAACTCCAGCATTAAATTGTAATTAGAAGAGAGGGCATGGGACCCTACAGTTAACACAACCCGCACTCTCACACAGACACACATTGGACTCATCCTTCCTCAATAATACCGAGCCAGAGCTGAATCAAATAACACAATGAGAAGAGCTGTACCACTGAGTTTAATTTAGAGTCATATTTCAGGTTTTGTTGTTCTCATGTTTCCTGTATGAAGTGCAGTTGCATGTACCTGTGTGCAAGCTGGGTAAACATGAAGCCTGTGCAGCCATCATTAGTGTTTATGACAGTCTTTTACTGCCTCTTAGGGTAGAGCAGTCAGGTGGATAAATGTTGCATATGTTTTGATAGGATGGAGTTTTGACGATGTGAGTTTGGGGATGCTGCTACACACAATAATGTGTCCATGTGTTTGCGTGTAGCTCCGCCTATTTCCTCGTGATGGGGAAACACAGCACGCAGACACGTGAGCGAACATTTCCTGGCCTAGAAGCTGTCTCTATGGCAATAAAGCTGTAAGAGGCAGAGAGGGGGGAATGAGTGGAAGATTGCTCCTATCTCATGTTCCTTCCTCCACCTACACTCTCTATCTACATGCCTCCCTAAGGAGACGACTGCTGTAATTGCCCTTCTGCTCTCTTCTCTCCTCCCCTGCCTTTTCTCACCCTGTATTCATCTTGTCAGACAAGGTAGAAGACTCTCAAGTTCCCTGCTGTGACCGCAACACCATTATTACCTTCCCTTCATGCTCATTAGTGACAACAAGCTCTCTATATTACAGAAGCTGGCAATAGGTCTGCCTCATTCCCTGCGTTCGTCTAACCTACCCGCAGTTCTGCAGCTACGTCGTCATCGTCGCCGTAGTGACTGTTTGGTCAAGCCCCTGAAGACCATTACAGTCCATTATGTCTGCACAAATAACAATACAGATTATTGTACAAACTGTATTTGAGATCATGTGGGTGTGTGCTAAAATGTGTACATAAAATATACTAATATACTACTTTAAGAGCAAATAGAAATGACTAAACCCTCCTTTTGCCTGTTCTATGAACAGATTTATCACTGTCCGTTTCTCATTGTGTGTCGTGTCGATTCATCATGCAAACGCATCACAGCAAGTGCACCATTAGGAGAAAGTTGCTGGATGGCAAAATAGGTCCATGTTTATGTAACAATCTGCATTATTGAACAAGTGTCATTGCTGTGCATTCAAAGTAAAGATCTTATGCATCTGTGGTTTGTATTATTGCACTGTGAAAGGAAAGGAAAGTGTACATAATGACAGATGAAACTGGTCGAAAGAGAATCTTATATAGCTTTGTCTTGATCTAGATTTGCACAAAGCACACATTTTGTTGCATTTTCTTACTGAAAGCCTTCCTCAAAAAAAGCCTTTTTTTTCTTGGCAGGATATTCTTTGATAATGAATAGGTGGACATTAAGAGGATGCAAACTAAGACTCGGTATCAACCTTTGAAATGTATCCTTTGCATTGATTGTTAGACTGTATTGCAGAGTTTTAGACCTGTTTTGGAGCTGAATGGTTGCCTCACAACAAGGACGTTCTTGGTTTGAGTGTGGAGTTGTCACCTTTCTTTCTGTGGTTGCTCTGGTTTCCTCCTGCAAATACACTACTGTGTTTCACACCTGATTATATAGTGCCACTATAAGCTGTCTGGTCAATTGTAATTCACTGCCTGTCTTGGCAACGTGCTATGAATATGGTGGTGAAAGTGTTGCTCTGTATGTTCGCCGGAGTGTTTATGGACGCTCACGTGTCTATATTTACACTGAGACTTTATCGCTTTCCCCTTACAGGGTGCAGGTAGAGTTCTACGTGAACGAAAACACCTTCAAGGAGAGGCTGAAGCTGTTCTTCATCAAAAACCAAAGGTCAAGTAAGTACAGCTGACAGAGTGCATCAACCACTCCCTTCTCCTCATGTAGTGAAAATGGCAAGAGGCGTGCTGTTACGAGATATGCTCAGAACTAAATGAGCAAATAAAAGCATAATGTAGGAAATTGCAGTCAGCGATTGCGCATATCCAATTTCTGTCAGTTGGGGTTTTTATTATTACATTAGCTGTCTCATTGTAAATATCTGTGTGTCTGGTTGTGCACACTGTAGCCCAGCATGGACAGAAGAATCCGGCTCATTTACTCGGAGAAAAAGCAGAGCTGCAGTTTTCTTCTTATTAGGTGATGGGACTGGCAGTGCCACACCATCTCTGAAATCAGTGGTACGGCTCAGGAGTTTGGTGCATTGAGTCTGAAAGCCATTCATTTGCATCTAGTTGGAAAAATGTACTCTACAGGAGCTCTCCGGTCTCTGACAGAACATGTCATTAACACATCCTCGATAATGACACGGCTCTGTTGTCCGTCCCTCAGCTTGTCATTCTCATTAAGCCATTAGTCTTTGACATAAAGCAGCGGAGTGTAATGAAAATGTCACACTTGGCTGCAGGGGTCTGTTGCTCTATTTGTTGTTTGTTTGTCCAGTTCCAAATTAATTTAACATTGATGCAGACTTCATCTGAAGAGGTCGTGTCAGCAGAGATTAAGTGGCTGCTGAAGTTGATTGTAAATGGATAATACAGATAGCACCACCCGCTGGCTGACAAGCATATCTGCAGCCAAGTTTCTGTTAGTGGTGCGAGCTGTGCATGTGCTTACTGGTGCATGTCGATCAGCCACAACATTAAATCCACCTGCTTAATATTGTGTAGATTCCCTTTATGGCAGCAAAACACCTCTGATCCGTCGATACCACAAGACTTCTGAGGTGTCCTGTGATATCTAGCAATAATATTTCTCAAAGCAGATCCTTTAAGTCCTGGAAGTTGTGAGGAGGTGTCTCCATGAATTGGACTTGCTTTTCCAGCAGATCCTATGACTGGTAGGTCATACTGAGACTGGGATATTTAGAGAAAATGTCAACACTTTGAACTCTTTGTCATGTTTCTCGAAACATCCCTGAGCAGTTATTGCAGTGTGTCAGGAAGCTTTATCCTGCTGAAGAGAAACAAGGCAATGAGGGACTATTAGGAAGGGATGTGCACAGTTTGCAGCAATGTTAAGGTAGGTGCGATGTGTCAAAGTATGATCCATATGAACCCCAGGATGTAAGGCTTCCCAGCAGAACACTGAGACTATGCTGATGCCGTCTCTTCCCCAGATAAACAACACACAGGCACCCGGCCGTCCACATGATGTTAAAGAAAACGTGACTCATCAGACTGAGTCACCTTCTTCCATTACTGCATGTTCCAGTTCTGACGTTCACATGTCCATTATGGGCGCTTTAAGCAGTGGACAAGAGTCAGCATGTTCACTCTGACTGGTCTGCAGTTACTCAGCTCCATATGCAGCAAACTGAAATACCCTCTGTGTTCTGACATCTTTCTATCATATCCAGCATGTCTGTTTTTATTTAGCAGCTCTTCTGTGGGTTTGGTCAGCCTTCACTCCTCATGCACACCAAGGAACCTTGACCACCAATGACCTTGTCGTCGGTTCACCAGTTGCCCTTTCTTGATCCACTTTTGGGAGGAACTAACCCCTGAAAACCTGAAACGCCTCTCAAGACCTTCCATTTTGAGATTCTCTGACCCAGTCGCTCAGATGTTAACGCTGCCTATTTTTTCTGCTTTCAACACATCATCTTCAAGAACTGACTGCTCACTTGCTGCCTAACATATTCCACCCTTTGACAAGTGCCATTATAACAACATAATGAATGTTAATCACTTCTCCTGTCAGTGGTTTTAATGTTGTGGCTGATCACTACATGTGTAATGTTATTTTGCTTATCGGCTATTTCTGTTCAAGCCCACCACTTGTTTATCTTACTTTGTAGTCCTTTGAGATGTTCTGAGCACATAAGAGTGCCTGTGTTTTTTTGTGTTTTTCTTGGAGGATTTAAAACTTACACGTCATGGGAAATCATTTGTGACAGAGTGCCAATGCAGCATGGAGCCGCATTAGTTATGCTTCAGGGGTTTTTAATGCACCTAAACAACCAGTGCTCAAGCAGCACAAAATGTGACAAAACTATATCTGTAGGGCTGTAAATGTAAGCCTGTCGATGCAATGAAAGATCCACACAAGTCCCTTTTTTTGACGTGGTCATCACTTAAATTAAGCTCTGCCAGTTTTTGAATCAAGTCCAATGTTTGTTTTTGCTTCTCTGCAGGTCTGAGAATCCGCTTGTTCAACTTCTCACTGAAGATTCTCACCTGTGTCCTCTACATAGTGCGAGTCAGCCTGGATAACCCCAATGGCAGCCAATGGTGAGAATCGCACTCAGCAGTTTATTAATTATCTGCTAATTTGTGGGTAATTTCTTAAGTGTGTCGCCTGTTGTGGAGGGAATAAATGACACCTGGTCAAGAAAATCAAAGAAAGCAGATTAAGAAACAGTCATTTCCTGTGGAGAAAAGAAGAAAAACTTTACGGATAATTAGATCTAAAAGGCTACATGCCATGAAACATGAACGACAAATCTGTTATGACTGAGACAAGCGCAAAACCCAACATGTGAGGTAAAATGGGGCTTTTACCACACAGCAAGTTCAGATTAGTTGATCTCTCTTTAGGTTAGGGTTCACTGAGCTCAACATCAGCTGTCTTGGATAATCAGTATCACAAAGCTGGTTGTCCACAGGCTCTGTTAACTCAGGGTTTTCTATTCACTAACAAACACATTCAAAACAACATCTTTTGCTTGAGAAAAAGCCCAGAAGTCTTTTGCTTTTAATGCTATCTGTCTTTTTCCCTGTTAATTCCAAACCAACCAGATGACTTACTGTATGCCAGTGCATTTCTCCGCATAATATTTTCCTATTGGCATATGAATAGAACGGAAAATGTGAAAGATATCAGGAGAGCACAGGGCAGTTATTTATTTAAAATGCTTTGGATTTTTACTTTCAACACTTTGAATATATGTATTTTTGTGATTACGAATTTTTCCTAAAAGAGTTCAATGCTAACCCCAACATTTATGTCAGTTGTGCTTTATTTTGACAAATATTGTATACTGCATATGTATTTTATGTGTGTTTGTGTGCCTGAAGCGAATACAGTGACTTAAAATGAGGAAAACTACGCAGCTCCTTCTGTGCTGTCAGTACCAGCTGCTTTTAGAGACACATTGGGTTTGTTCTTTATGGCAACATACCAGCTGATGGATATGTTTCCCAGTGGGCATGGTTCCACTCACACACACGCTTCCATGTTGTTTTTATCTTTCCCATGCTGCCGGTTTTTCTACAGTGCAGTTTGTCGGAACAGCAGTTTGAATAATACAGAGGCGGCAGGAATCAACTGGTATGTTTCTGTCATAATGTAATTTATTAGTGAACTGTTGCAATTATAAAGAGTTGCACTGATGTGTGAGGAAAATTTTCTGATGGTTTTTGACAGGGACTTGATTTTTTGGGTGCACAGACGGGATCCTGTATGGGCGATACAGGTGAGAGTAATAACATTCCTGTGAAAGTGCACATAAATCAAATTCTAGTGCATGAACTGAATCTCAATGCATAATTCCAGCCAAAAACACTAGCAGCCATTTATTAAATAAAAGCATCGCAGAGGACGGTAGTTACTCGGTGAAGGCTAAGAAGCCAGAAGAGATGAGTCTGCATTTGCAGGGTTCATTTATCTCCTTCTCCTCTCTGCTTCAGGTGACAGTGGCCTTAATCAGTTTCTTGGAGACTATGCTTATCACATATCTCAGCTACAAGGTAAGAAGGCCAGCTCACGGTGCACGGTTTCTCTTTTATCCACTGTGGTGTGTTACAGCTGTTTGATCAAAGGCCAGTCCTGCCTGTTTGTTCTGTCTTGTGGGCCAACAGCAGTCAGTGTCCAAGTGTCAGCGCCAAAGCAGCTGTCAAAGTCACAGGAGAAGATACTAATTCAAACTCAAGCACACTGTCAGAAACTATTCATGTCAGCAAGAAGGTGCACTTCTGTCCAAAATGCATTTATATAAACATTTGAAGGTCCCGTATAGTAAAAATCAGGTTTTTTATTGTATAGATAGTCACCCATTTTTACAAACCATGAAGAATGTTACTAAATTGCTTCATACCAGTTGGGTAACTAACAGTCATCTACCTCAGACTTTGCATAATCTACCTCCTAGTCCACCAGGTTTATTTACTTGCTAGCACTGCTTCTGCTAACTCTGAAATGTCTCAGCTACAAGCAAATCAAACCAAATGTTCTTGAGTGAACACGACAATCTTTATGCATTCCCAGCATCTAAGGAGCTGAAAATTCAGTGGATTAGTTTTGATATTGATGCCACTCTCACCACGACAATAGGAAAATCCTTTATGTAATCATGTTATGCGGCTAATGTGGCTACCTTTACCATTAGCTTTGGTAAAGCTTGCACATGGTGAAAACTTTAAGATTGGTCTAAAACCACTAAATATGGACTGAGTGGGTTTGTTTCTCTCCTACTCTCTGTGCTCACATATATTGTATTTTATTACAGCAGAATTCCCATTGAAGCTGCTCTCATTCATGTATTTTTCTCTCTGTTGTCAGACAACGGAATGAGTATGAAATAATGACTGAAACTCAGCACATTAAGACTACATGTTAACCAGTAGCCACTTCATAACCAAACTCACCATACACATAACCTACAAATCCTGGCTGTGCTATGAATTCTGATATATTTATGCAAAATGATCAAGCTAGAAGCGATAGAATGTCTTCCTAAAGGGGGTGTCGACAGCAGCAGATTGGCTGTATTTTAAGCTACTAATACTGAAATAGCCTGTTTATAAGGCTAGGCATTCATGGTGAAATGAACCATGCTTTCAGTATTTGACCTTACAAATTGAATAGACACATTTTGGGAAGATGAGAAACTTTCAGCAATTTGCTACACAGGGCCACAATACCAGACCTTTAAAGTAAGATTGTGCAAATTGCAAGTGAAGATATCAGTATTATGTATTCATGGAAATAACTGCAGTTAGCACATATAGCAAGGGTTAGCTGAAGTAGCAGATTATTGTACTACTAGTGAGTAAATGTAAGCAAAGGGATTTCTTTTAGTTTGTATACAGTTAAACACAGAATGTAGCAACAGACAAAATATGAGGAACACTTTCTAAATACAGTCTCATAAATGTAAGAATGACTGAAACAAAACCTTTTTCTAGTCTGTTACTGTATTCAGACATTAACACGTTGGTTAAAAAAAAAAAAAAATGCTCCCTCTTCATTTGCATTTGAATACAACATTGTCCAATTACCTTGAGATCTTTGTGAAACGTCTTTTTGAGATCCCCCACAGCTTTCCCCCGACTCTGAGACATAGAGACATGTCACACCGATTGCTTTTAATTCCTTCCCCCTGTGGTGATCCTCTAAAAGTTGGCTCTGAAATGTAATAAACACAATCTTTTCTTCACCTTCGTATGTTTTACTGTGTATTTTTCCTCTAGCCTCTGATGTTTGTTTAGGGATTCCCACTTCATTCGTTTTATGAAGAGCAGCGAATGCCAATAGTGTATTTCTCTTGATTACCTGAAGCCTTGCAAAACGTTTTGCTGTGATTTATTTCCTTTTTTTTTTAAAGCTTCATTATATATAGAGAGAATCTGTTGTTAAACTGCACCTTGTAACTGAGCTGTGCCCTCAATGTGTGATTTAAATGCAACCCTGCTTGTTCATTATGTCACACTTTCAGTATCTTCTTACACTGTACTGCCATTTGAAGATAGAGCCTGCATCTTGCCAGTGGCTGCAAAGTTTTGTTAGTCTGAAGATAAAGAATTCTTTTTTTTCTTCTGTTGTTTGGAAATAACTGAGCTTTCCCTTATTCGAGGCTAGCCTGAGTACATAATCATGCATGTGATTATATTGCAAAGAAAGGCTGCATAAAACATGTCTTGAAGAGCAGAGAATACAGTAGATTACAGAGTACTCTTCAGAGAAATATGAAATGTCAAAGAATGTTATAATAAGAGAGACTTGATTAAAAACATTACACTAATTACGTGTCTGTAAAAGAATAATTAGCTGCAAACAAGCACATGCTTTGAATGCCATGACCATAAAACAATGAGGAGTGTTTATTCAGACACAAAAGTTTATACGACGAAATAAGCTTGTAGCCCTTTATTTCACTCTTTAAACTGTGGTTCTTTTCCCTGTTGTGTAGTATTGTGTTCTTATCACAGTTGATTTCCTCCATTGTTGTGGGAATTGCTCCCCACTCTGAAACATTCTGCCCTTTCACTGGTTTATTGAATTATTTCCCATCAATTTCCTTTTCCAGGGGAACATTTGGGAGCAGATCTTCCAGATATCCTTCATATTGGAGATGATCAATACAGTGCCATTTATAATCACAGTGAGTAATTAACTTAATCAATTGACCAGCTCCCAGTAATGTAGTGTGTTAGCATGGGAACCGCCCATTAGGCTGGAGGTTAATCTAGTGTTTTTGCTCCAATACCATCCCAGACAGAACATTTTACAGTCTTCAAAAATTGCCAAGAGCATAATAATTTTCCTCTTTGCCTTTTGCACTGATGAAATATATTTTTATTGCTTTTCAGGTGTATAAACTCAATAATAATTCACCAATATACTGTCACTCTTTCTCTTATATTCCCCCCTTTCCTTTAAGATCTTCTGGCATCCGTTAAGAAACATATTCGTCCCTGTATTTCTGAACTGCTGGCTAGCCAAAGGTGCCCTGGAGAACATGATAGTAAGTATTTTCGAGAGTAAATACTGCGTGTATTGTGCTCTATACACTGCAGTCGTATCGCACTGGAGAGCGCAAACACAGCTGCATGTTTTCTTCACTGCTCCAGGCTTTTGGTTATATTATCCCTCCTCTAGCAGCCATATAGGAGCTCATGAGTAACCCTGGCTGTGGAGGCTGAGTGAGTTTATACAGTTTAACTGAGCAGAATTAAATTGGGATGGATAATTCCTTTCTTTCTGGGTAGCTGACACTCTCGTTTTGGGAACACAAGCCACTCTATCTTTTTTAAGCTAGTGTTACCAGCTACATTAGTCTGCGTTATCACCAACACTGGGTGATAAATTAGCCTGCCGTCTAATTAGTTGGCTTTCCAAGCTAACTCTGACAATTTATTCAGGTTAACTGAGCTGACTTGTTTGGAGAAAAGGTGCAAAATACTGCGGCAAAGCTTTTCAGGCATGTATATGTTGTGGATGGTTCCACAGAGAACAAGGAAACATTCAATTGATCTTCATTATCCAAACAGCTTTATGTGCTGGAGGTTAGCGATCTAATACGTGCAAAAATGTCATACTGTAGACCTTTATTGTGAATAAAAATGACAGATTGCAGTGTAAGGAACCAGGCAAGCCAAAGCAAAGTAAGTGTAGGCAATGCAGCACAGGCTGGAAAAACAGATGGTGCCCAGAATTCTGATGCCGTAGTATCAATATTGTTCAGGGTTTGCCATGGGTGCAAAGTGACTGGTACATGAAATTCCAAGCAATTAGATTACATCCAACTGGTGTATGGTTTGCTCTCGCTGTGATTCAGACGAGACCACCACCGAGTAGGAGCTCCATGCCAAGGCGGTAGCTGGCAGATGGTAGATTCTGAGGCCAGGGCGGCCGAGGCAGACAGAACATGCTAGCAGGGTGCAAACGAGAAGGAGTTGTGAGCTGCTGCATTACAAGATGGACAGTGAGCTGAAGTAGAGGTATTAAAACGTCCTTCTGGCAAGGAGAATCCAGTGAAGTTGGAGTTTTTGAAAAAGAATGTCAGGAATCGCAAGTATAGAATTTCTACCAATACAAGAAGACAGAAAAAATCTATACAAGTCAAGGCAAGATAATAAATACAGTACAGACCATAAGTATTTAGACAGGTGAACATTTTTCTAAATGTCAGCTCAGTACTTCAGCACATTGAATTTGAAGTAAAATAATGGATATTAAAGTGCCAAGTCTCAGCTTTCACTTTATTAGGTTTATATTGATACTGAAAGAAACACACGTGAGATGCAGCCCTTTCAACATATAGTACCTGCATTTTAGAGCTGTATGAAGACAGCGACTGACTTTTTCTTGCATTGTTTTCACACATGGTCCAGATTGGAAAATGAATTACTTTCCAATCAGTGGTATGAACATAATAGTTAACAGATCTGCCTAATCTTCTAATTTCTCTTCAGAATGATTTCCATCGTGCCATCCAGAGGACCCACTCTGCTATGTTCAACCAGGTGTTCATCCTCATCTGCACCTTACTCTGTCTGGTTTTCACTGGGTGAGTGAACCTCTGTTTTTCTGGAAGCAGACATAGCGTGCTGTTGCCATTTATTATCACAGTGGTGGAGGCCAAAGGTGCACAGTCTTTCTGTAAACGGCAAAATTGAAAGACTCCATGAAGAAGCAACAAAATGAACAGTAGGAGTTGGCTAGCTGAGCTATTGTTACTGGGAACAGCAATAGTTCACACACTTTAAAGAGCCCATATCATGTACATTTACAGGTTTGTAATTTTTTTTGAAGGCCTATTAGAATATGTTTACATGTGTTAATGTTCAAACTACACATAGTGTTTATCGTACTGTACATTACTGCAGCACCTCCATTTTAGGTACTGTCTCTTTAAGACCTTGATCGTCTGTGAAAAGTTTGCTCTGATTTTGCAGCTGAGCTGACAAAAGAAAGGCAATGCTGGTTATGTACTATAACTCCAGATCTATGAATACAGGTGGTGAGATGAAACTCTAGCAGAGGAAATGATAGCAGGCTGCAAGGAAGCTGCTCCATCTTTGTTTGAGTCAAAGTAGCCATGAGGCAGGCGTGATGCAAATAATAATAATAACTTTATTTATATTTTACAAACAGAGCTCACAAAGTGGTTTACAGACAGGGCAATAAGAAAAGAAGCAAGAACATTGAACTATAGAAGGCTGGTCAGTCCAAACATGGTAAATGACTGAAAATAAATTAGTACAACACCACCAGGTAGAATAGCAAAATGGAACGTCTAAATTATGGAGAGAACAGGTGGAATTAAAGAAAAATAAAGAGTAAAACCAAAAACACAAGGCTAAAAATGCTCATAATAGTATCAATAGTAAATAAAGACATGAATAAGTAAATGAAGGGTAAAAGAATTTAAAATGAGCAAGGATATAATTGAAGTTAAAAAAAAAACATAATAATAATAACAACAAACACAAATTTACATAAAAATGGAAATGAAATGTGTTACAGGTCGATGTGGATAAGTAACAGTAGAAAAGCCTGGACTTTAAATAAAACATGTGAGGCAGGTAAGCAGCAGTACACAATAACTCTTTGGCATGAACTTTTCCATGCATAAAAAAAGCTCTCTAACACACTAAAGCTAAGAGAAAAACACCCAAAAAGCAGGACTCTTTAATGCAAACAGCCCTTTTTAGAGACACTTGACATTCATTATCTAGAAATTCTGTGATCAGCAGCAGAGACACATGTAATTTGCTGCCATCTAGTTATTAACCTATCCATCATTTCTTACATCCCGTTGATTTCCGCTTTTATAGCATCAGTTTATTCTAATCAAAGCTGTCACTTTTTCATTCTTAGCTCTTTGGCAGCCTGGTTGAATGGTGGCCTCCACCCAACAACCCACCCCATCCACTCTGCTCTGTCCAGTTAGACATCCTCATTCCTCTGCCTCGGGCTTTCATTAAGTCTCCCAACTTATCAATGAAAAAAAACGCAAATGAATTAGCACGATCAGTGAGAGGGAACTGACGGAGCAATCGATGGTGTCAGTTTAAATGGCGTGCTGAGCAGAAGGCCACTCGTTATTGACTATAGTGCCCTTTGGTCTTGGGCAAATTGAATTCTGATATCTAGTCTGGATCAAGCAGATAAGTTTTGTAACATATCTCTTCATTTGCTTTACTTTAATTACCTTTACAATTGTTTTTTCGCACTCTAGATTCACATTTAACTCAGGCTGTAGATACAAGTGCATCCTGTAAACGCATTTCACTACACTGATAACTCTGCTTCATATGACAATAAAGCCTTTGAATTCTTGAGTCCTGCAGGATTATGCTTGATTTCACCGTGTAAATCCTCATTTTATTGCAGAGCTTGTGGGATTCAGCATCTAGAGAGAGCAGGGAAGCACCTGACCTTGTTTGACTCCTTCTATTTCTGCATCGTCACCTTCTCCACTGTGGGCTATGGAGATGTCACGCCTCAGATCTGGCCCTCCCAGCTGCTGGTGGTCATCCTCATCTGCGTCGCCCTCGTGGTCCTCCCGCTGCAGGTATTGACAGTATCGTAAACCAGCATTTCCCAAAGTGCAGCAAGGGGTCTGTCTTATCAGAATATTCTCTGCTGTTTTACAACTGGTGATGACCTTCGTTGGGTTTCCATCAAATATTAAATGACAGTTTCATGCAGCTTTAAAAGGCTGACAGCAAATACATATTTAATAAGGTGCTTACTTCTGACAGTTTTGACTGCAGAAGAAGTTTGCAAATCTCACTCAAAGTTCAGTCCAAATTCGTGCTGGCTGCATCAGAAGTCCACCAGTTCTCTGTGTTATTTATATTTAACGATCGCAGAGCTAATAGGGTGAGAACAGAAATGAGCTCCTGCTGCTGGCGAACCACTCCATCAGCAGTTTGCATTCCATCTGCGTCCGGACAGCAAATCCATCTCTCTTTCATTATTTATTTCACTCTCACTTCTTTTGACGCCACGCCACTGTTGTTGTCGCTGTGTCAGTTTGAAGAACTGGCGTACCTGTGGATGGAGAGCCAGAAGCTGGGGGGGAACTACAGCCGCCACCGGGCCCAGACAGAGAAACATGTGGTGTTGTGTGTCAGCTCGCTCAAGATAGACCTGCTGATGGATTTCCTCAATGAGTTCTACGCTCATCCCAGACTGCAGGTACAGTGACGAGACCTAATGTGATATATGTAGTTGCTCTGAGCTGCTGTATAACATTCTTGGTTTGCAGTGTGTAAGGAACAGTGCTGCTCCATCTGTAGTTAGGACACCCCACTTTCTACTTGCTGATGAATGTAATTAGGTTCTCCACAAATGGTACAGATTTGTGTTTTAATGTACTGATGTGGTTCTGTTCTGTTTGATAAATGCAGAATAATTGCAAGAAGAGACATTAGTGCCATTACAGTGTCACTTCACTTAAAGGTAACATTTTAAGCTGGATATGTCCCATGATTCGACTTGAATCATTTAATCTTTACTATCAGTTGATACCGATATCATTTTGTAAGATAATAATTACTTCAAGTATTGAAGATTAGCTGTAGTACCAGGTCTTACTGTTTAGTACTGTAGCAGTCGGTAGAGACAGGCACTTTAGTGTTGGCGAGCACAGAGCATTGTGGAAATTTAGCTAGTAAGGAAGCACCATGACAAAGTCTTCTCTGAGGCTTAATGACCTACAGCCAGTACACAAGAGTTACATCCAGTTGTTATGTGTTCTTATATCATATAGCATATGAAACTGCTGTTTTTGTGACAGTGGATATAAACAAAGAATTGGGTTCTACTTTCTGTTGATGCCAATCAATTGAAAGTTACCATGATCGGCCCCAAACCGCTTTATGTAATCCCTATTTTAAGCTCATTATAATCCATTCATCCATCCATTTTCTGGGATTGAGTTTCAGTGGCAGCAAGCTAAGTGACATATTCCAGACTTCCCGCCTAAAAGGCATTCCAAGGCCAGATGAAGTTCTGGTTCTAACTTGGGGTGTCTTTCTGAGGAAGCCAATTCATTACTTTCAACATGAAGGAGCAGCATCTCTACTCCGAGCACCCTCTGGATGTCTCAGCTCCTCATCCTTTCTCTAACGCTGTGTCCAGTCACCCTACAGAGGAAGTCATTTTGACTGCTTGCATCTGCGACCTCATTCTTTCAGCCACTACCCAGAACTCCAGGTGAGGGTTGGAACATGGTGACGGACAAATTGAGAGCTTTGCTGTCTGACTCAGCTTCCTCTTCACCAAGCTGATTCGGTACAACACCCACATTACTGCTGACGGCGCACCAATCTTTCTGTCCATTTCCATTTTCCGGTCACTTGTGAAACAGGTCTTGAGATAATTAAACTCCTTCCCTAGGAGCAGCATCTCACCACCAACCCAGAGATGAAATCCACCATTCTCTCTCAGACAACCATGACCTCAAACTTAGAGATGCTGACTCTCATTTCGGCTGCTTCACACTCAGCTAAAAAACGTCCTGGTGCACTCTCAAGGTCACGGCCAGATGAAGCTAATAGCTATCAGAGAAAGCTCCACTTTTGTCAGTTTTAAGAGACAGTATAAGACATGGCTGATTGACAATCAAACGTGTGAACGTTGAGGAATTCAGGCACTTTAAAATCCGGTACTTTAAAGACAGGCTCTTTAACTATATGCACTTTATGAAAGGCTCTGCCTCTTTTATGTGTGGGACAACGGATTGAAATTAGCCTTGTGCTAAATCCGGCGTATTTACTGCAACCTTGTGTAAACTATCATGAGATTGTATGTTCATTAATATGCTCTGCCCGGTCCAAATAAATAAATAAATAAATAAATAAATAAATAAATAGAACGACTTCCCCTCCAAAAAGCAAAGCTGCAACTAAGAGGCGTCCACATGAGTGCACCTTGAGATCCTCTCCATGAATATCACAAACCGGATTGGAAAGCAAATTAAAAGCGTAACTTGGAACAGCACGGGAGCAGTCAGTCTTTAACTGTATACACTTTTGTGCAGCTAAATATGGCAACATACATGTCTCAGAATTTTGCTTATTAGCTGTAGAGAAAAAATAAGATTAAAAAATAAGTTTTGTCTTCTGACTTAAGATTCTCTTTCTGCCTCTTGCAGGACTACTACGTCGTGATCCTGTGTCCAACAGAAATAGATATTCAGGTTCGCCGTATCCTCCAGATCCCTCTATGGTCCCAGAGAGTTATCTACCTGCAAGGATCTGCCCTCAAAGACCAGGACCTGATGAGGGCCAAGTGAGTCAAAGCATGGCACATTCAGACCGAACCATAAAAACACAGAACATGCATGTCATCTTCTTGAAAGCTTTAAATTTCCATCTAGCTTAATGTAACCTTCTTTATGTGTTCTGGTTAATGTTTTATAGTGTAAATCCTCCACTGAAGTTCACTTTGAGGGCGAGATACTTACGAGTCTACTTGGCTGCCCTCTGCTTGCCCATCATTGTAATGGGATTTCACTCTACATTGATCATCTGCTCATATCAAAGAGCACATACATAAGCAGTAATAAAAACTGTGATGGATCACATTGGAATATGTTTGCCCTGTCAGTTTTGTCTGTGCTGATATAAAATATCGCTGCAGCATTGCTCCTTCCAGTTGCTTCAGGGGATCTTGCTGCTCATTGACAGACAATTTCCACTTTTATTTTGCTTGTCATTCTGCAATGTGATGCTGGTGACATTAGGTACAACTACTTCTGAATAGCGTACGACAATGAATTTCAAGTCATAACTTTGTCCAGGAGCCCATCCTCCTTAATTGAAGAGTTCCTCGTAAACGTGCAGTCGTGCAGGTAACAGTTTCATTCACTGATATGTAACAGATAAAACCACTCAGCTGCTTCTGATGGATTTCTGTGTGCTCATTTCATACTGCAGTTCACAGAGCATGTGAGCTTTCTGGCAGCAGTGAATGATCAGCAGGGATGGAGCTGTAAACCTTTTCATCCGTGCTCATGGGACATTAGCACTCACCCATGCCTAGCTTTTCTTTTAAGCAAAGGTCCACTCAAATAATGAATTTTACGTTTGGTTGATCGCCCTCTTCCTAGCCACCAGCCCAGACCATCCCCGCCTGTCTGTCTGTGTTTCTTTTTCTCTTTCTCCCCCGTCGATCCTTCAGGATGGACGACGCTGAGGCCTGTTTCATCCTGAGCAGCAGGAACGAAGTCGACCGAACCGCCGCTGTGAGTTACATCCACAGGAATTTGTCAAAGCAATTTCTAGAGTAAAACCTCTCGCGATAAGAACGATGCCAAAGAATCTGCCGTTTTCCCTTCACACTCTGCTTCCTTTTCAAATTAGCCGAGAGACTTTGGAAATATTCTGTGATTTTCTGTCGAGTGTTTTGAGCACACTGATCTCCGAGGCGAACTTTGAAGTCCATAAAATTCAAATTTCATTTAAAAATCAGTCACTGGATGAGTGAAAATGAACTGTTTCCATCTGCACAGGATCACCAGACTATTCTGAGGGCTTGGGCTGCAAAGGATTTTGCTCCAAACTGTCCCCTCTACGTCCAGATTCTCAAACCAGAAAATAAATTTCATGTTAAGTTTGCCGGTAAGTGCAAGAAGCTGCATATTTTCAGGAAAAGAGTAATCTTGCCTGTCTGTTAGATTCAGACATTCCTGAATTTAACACATTTCTGCAATTTCTCCCTTTTAATCAGATCATGTTGTGTGTGAAGAGGAGTTCAAATATGCCATGTTGGCACTTAACTGTGTGTGTCCGGCCACATCCACATTAGTCACTCTCTTGGTTCACACCTCCAGAGGACAGTGAGTACATTCCAATATTTTATTGAAAAGTATTATGTCAGAATTTATTTATGGTGATACAAAAGTACTTCAAAAAGTTCTAGACCTCACCAGAAGAAGTCACAGGAGAGAGATTGTTCTTTACTCTTCAGCATAGCCTCCTTTAACTTCAGTGCACTTGGTTGACCGATGTTCAAGCTTCAAGGTCACATCTTGAACCTCCAGACTCTTCTCAACAGCTTTGATGTCTTCATCAGCACTCTGAAAATGAAATAAATTTCAGTTTGTTAAACAGATAGAAGTCAGGTGGTGCAGGTTAGGTCAGTAAGGTGCATGAAGCAACAGCAACTTTATAGATTTTTCACTGGGGATATTCACGTTACTGCAGCTAGATAAAAATGAAGAATAGCTGACAAGAAGTCAAGACATACAAAAGTAGAATACAGATAAAAATAGAGATAATAATACATCATGTGCACCTTTCACATTTTCAATATACGTATAAAGTTTTAATGATAACTTGTTATTGCAAGTGGCAATTACATTAAATTTACGCTTTTGTGATCACGTCATGCTTAAATAGACAAATACAGGCTGCCACGGCTTCCTTGAGATGCCGGCTGAGATGTGTAGTTCCCCTTAATTTAGCTTGAAGCGTTTTGAATCAGTAGCAAGAGAGCTGAACTTTTTCACTGAATCTCAGTCTGACAGTAAACCTGAAACAAAATCTCAGCTCCTTTTATTAATATTTAACACAATAAATCACATTATTTCTGCATCTAAAGCAACTTAACTTCTGTGAATTATTTCTATTAAATACATCCTGCAAGCTTTGAGTGCTCTCTTAATGTTTACAATCCTTCCCTGGTGGTTGATTTAACCCTCCAGGAACTTATCTCTATGTATCAGAGTTACACGGAGCGTCTGTACAGATATATAGATCTTAACAGTACAGGAGTTAGACTGTGCCAGAACCCTGTCAAGTCAGTGAACACTACACTGTTTATTGATGAGCTAAAAGTCTGGCAAAGTTTTTCACATTCTGTACAAGGTGAATACTAGATCTTCCCTGCCACCCACAGCAGAACCGCAACTCTTCCATTTTAATTTCCATTACACGGTGGTGAAGGTGACATGAATTTAAATAGACTTTTTGTGGCAGGTGTTAATTTAAACATTATCAAACCGATTAAAACTTATGATGTACATAAACTGCCTAAATACAACGACCTTTTTATTTCTCATGCTCATTATTCCAATTAGAATAAGTGTTGGCTAGAGTTCGGGAAAGGTCACAGAAGGTTCAATTTATCAATCTACGAGTAAATGCAAACAGCTGGGATGCAAATAAAAGTCAAATCTGATTTAAAAGTTGTTTTCTTTCATGAATTTAAATTACTCTTGAGGCACGGTTGAAATAAAAACAGAGAACTTGACGGCAACGTGATGTATTACGACGTCTAATTTAAGCGTAAACCTCGTTTTTATGAGTGCAGGCCATGATAAAACCTTCATGTTATTGTAATGCAGGCAGCAAATGTTCTGATAATGCTCTTCCAGGGAGGGGCAGTTGTCGCCGGAGCAGTGGCAGAGGATGTATGGACGCTGCTCTGGAAACGAGGTCTACCACATCCGCCTGTGTGACAGCAAGTTCTTTGGGGAGTATGATGGAAAGAGCTTCACTTATGCCTCCTTCCACGCCCACAAGAAGTCAGTAAATCCTGCGTCACTATAGTAGCAGTTTAGCACTTTAGAGCAGGGGTGTCAAACATGCGGCCCGCTGGCCAAAACCGGCCCCCTAGAGGGTCCAATCCGGGCCGCGGGACGATTTGGTAAAGTGTAAAAATGACAAAGAAGATATTAACTGTAAATTAGTAAAACTATAAATTTAAAATCATTTCTAGACCATGACAAGTTGTAAAGTAAAATACTAGATTGTTCATTGTTCTTTAGTCACTTTGTGTCTCATTTTTGTAATATTTTATCTTGTTTTTGTTTGTTGTCTTTTTTTGGTCTGACTTTTGTCGTTTGGATCATAAAGTAAAACACTATGTCATTCAGTTCCAGATACCTGTGACTAAATCTTTTGTGTCTTTGTAGAAACACTGTGATCTGTAAGTTGTAATGTCTAAATGATAAACTGAGGCATAATGTTGCTGAAATTGAACTTGTTTTTCTTCAGAAATTTCAGGTTGCTCAGGTTGTTAAATGTGAACATTTTCAGAATGTAGTTTTTTTGCCCTGAACCAAAGGAAAAATTAGGAGTTAGCAGCTTAATAACCTCTAAATAGAGGTTATTAAGCTGTGATTTTACTGGTCCGGCCCTCTTCAGATGAAATTGGGCTGAATGTGGCCCCTGAATTAAAATGAGTTTGACACCTCTGCTTTAGAGTAATCTTTAACGTCTTTGGGTGAACAAAAACATCACATTTTGTAGCTGAGGTTTGTTTTTGAACTACCTCCCAGGTATGGCGTCTGTTTGATCGGCGTGAAGCGAGAAGACAACAAGAGCATCCTCCTGAACCCCGGACCTCGCCACATCATGGCCTCCACCGACACCTGCTACTACATCAACATCACCAAGGAGGAGAACTCGGCCTTCATCTTCAAGCAGGAGGAGAAGCACAGCAAGGGCCTTCCGGTCCCCGGCCTCTACGACGCCCCCTCCAGGCTGCCTGTGCACAGCATCATCGCCAGCATGGGTAAGACGGAAAGCCAGAGGCAGGAAAAATAACAAAGATGCTTAGAAATCTAGAAGGTGGAAAAGAAAAGGAGGAGGGGAGGTTTGGTGTCTGAAAGGGTTTCCATGTAAGAAGAGAAAATGGATGCTTTGTCGCTTGTTTACTCTCAAGTTGTACTCACACGGACATCTCTGAATGGTGGCTGCCTTGGGGATGCTCTGTGCTTTCTGCTGATTGTTACGCATGATTTTTCTCTCACATGCTTTTTTACTTTGTTGGCTCACATTGCTGTGTTGTGCTTTTTGTTTGTTGTTTTTACCTGTGAAAGTTGATCAGGCCACTTCGTTTGGTAAGTTTGTGCATGATGCTTCACCTTTATTCACATGAATTTACAATTTTAACTTAACAGCAATGTTTCATTAATTCTTTTGTGGTAAATTACATTTTACCATGAAAGATGATGTATGTACAGTACATACATCTTCAATCTGATATTTCTTATCATAGTAAATCCATCTCAAATCATCAGGGGAGTTCCGCTCTAATATCTCTGATTGGCTGAAACTTCTTAATCAAACTCTGGATATTTAAAATGGTGTCTGTGAAGTTTTAGATTGCTATATCAAATATTTTCTGGGATAATTTGTTTTAAACAACTGCTCATAGTGCCACTTTCCGCCCCCCGTTTTTTTTTTCTTTTTGCAAATTTTGCAAATTCAATTTGAGGCTGTGTTTGAATAACAATATGTCAGGAGCTATCGAAGATAAAAGCCTGACATTTCACTGTTGTTTCTGATCAGGTCATCGGTTCAGAATCTGCACTGTTGGACGAGTAAATTAAATAATTACTCATTATGGGTGAGTTGAAATATGAAAAGCATTGAAGCCGTCAGTGTGCCATCTTTGAGCTCACATTACCAAAAGAAGGCTAAAGAGTAAAAAAAATGATATTTGAACCATATGTAGCCTCATGTCACAATAATACAAAACAAAACATCTAGAATACATACAAATTAAAAAGTTATTTTTATTGAACTTTCAGAACTGATTGAGCAGCTATGACAAGTTGTACCACAAAAACAAAAGTTTTGCTAGATAGTCTAATCTAAGTTCTGGAGTTTCAAAGTTCTTCTCCAAGTATACCAAGATTGCTTTTTTTAATATGGGCATGGTTTTTATTGTTGAACTCCACTTTGTTGACACAAGCCTTGATTTATGGTCCAGTGTTGCAGATTCTAAGGTAATGGCATGATAAGGAAAGCCAGTGAAAATGTCAGGCTTTTATCTCTAAAAGTTTCTGAGATAGTGTTGTTCTGCCATAGCCTCAAATCTTAATGTGTGAAAAAGAAATGCTCTGAAAGTGAGTCAACTGGCGATTTAAAAAATCTCAGAAAGTTCTTGATATACGAATCTATCATTTCACAAATATCTTTATAAATTTCTATATTTTATGCGATAAAAATCAGAGATGGTGATTTGAGATGGAATTACCCAAAAATGGTGTATGTTAGAGTCGTGTTTTTTGATAAACACACTTTTTTGAACTGCTGTTTGCATGTCATTTGTGGTAATAAATTGAGAACCTTGTGCTTCAGAAAGCAATACATTTTCTCCTCAAGGTCAAACCACTGAGCTCAATAAGTTAATGGGAATGTGGGGGGTGTAGATGCTGAACAAGCTAAACATGGACTACATGATGTCTAATGTGAAAAAGCTTTTCCATGTCGACAACCTGTCATGTTCTCACTGTTGGCTTGACAACATATTAAGTAGTAAAAGTGCTGCTCATGCTATTCCCACGCAGACGTACAGTTTGCTCATCAAACAACCCCGTGTCATTTTCAGGAACCGTAGCCATAGACCTCCAGCACCCCGATCCTCCCGAGGAAAGCAGCAAACTGACCCTGCCGACGGAGAACGGCGCCGGAAGCCGGAGGCCGAGCATCGCACCTGTCCTGGAAATCGCCGACTCGTCCGCCATCCTGCCCTGCGACCTCCTCAGCGACCAGTCGGAGGACGAGACCAACCAGTCGGACGAGGAAGGCTCCGTCGGGTCAGAGTAAGTGCTTTCTTAGCTATGTCTGGGTTGATCTCGCCTCTCCTCCTCTGCTTCACGTCCTGGTAGTTGTAGTGGGGGAGATGGATGGGTTTGTAACAGGCATGTAATTGGTGTGTCATGATACCTGAAGGTGCGAGACGGCAGTGATGAATGTGTTTGTCTCGACGGGGAGGTCAGCACTTTTACTCGCGTGAGGCTCATGCATAGATCCTTACTCGTGTATCAGCTGGCCAGACACACAGCCGCTGAGCATGTCAGGGGAAGGCCAGAGTTTCCTTCCTGTCTCTGAATGTTTCTATACACTGAGCTCATACCTCAGCCCATCTGAAGAGCAGCTGTTGGACTGACCCAGACAGCAGCGGGTCTCCTAAAGCTGGACATAACATGCTCCTCCTGACCTCCGAGCCTCTATTACTGAACCCAACGGTGCCTGAGTGGTTTCCATTACTGAAGAGTTACAAGAGGTGCAGCAGAGCTCGAGGAGCACCTGCAGAGAAGTTCAAGGTCCCACAGTGCCATCATGTGGTAGATATGAGCCGTAATCACAGCTGGAATCGGCAAACTGGAGGGCACCGTGAAGCTGATGAGGCTAACTGCAGCTGATGACATTAAAAATCAAGGGATCCAAATTGAAATGCTTAGTTGGAAATCAAAACAAGACACGATTGGAACTAAACAGGCTTAGCGATGGAATTACTCCTGCAGGCTCACAAACATTGGAGCAAAGCAGCTGCAGAATCTAATAATGAACTGGAAGCCACAAACACTAATATTGGCAGCAATTCTCAGCAATATTGGGGATAATAAAGTAATTATGTAAATATGGAAAGAAGAGTCAGCACTAACAGAAATCAAAGTAGAAACCTTTATAAGATCATGTGAACGGTAAATTTGCAATTAAAATGTGTTTAATTCTAGTGTGAGGTTGTGTTAGCCATCACTAATGACTATATTATACTGAATGATTATCTGGCAAAGCAAGGCAGCTTTATTTGTGGTTTACAAGTACTTTAGAACTTTCTAAAAACATAGTAATGGACACAGATTTATAATTTTAAATAAACTAAATGATTTGCAAGACACACATTTTCAGTCATGCTTTTGATTTATTAGTTTTTTTAATTACTCCTCTTAGAATAAATTTTATTTAGTGACTTCTCTATTTATTCACCTGTTTACATACTTTAGCCTATTGAATGCACACTTTATTACTTCAGTTTTATCATTTCTTATAGTTTTTTTAATATTTTTTGACTTGTACTTCTGTCTCTATCTGTATTTTGTTAAGAGATTTTATTTTATATTATTTATTTACACTACCAGTCAAAAGTTTGGACACATTCTCATTCCATGGTTTTTATTTATTTTCTACATTGTACATTAATACTGAAGACATCAAAATTATTAAAGAATAAATATGGAATCATGTAGCAAACTAAAATTTTTATCTTCAGTATTAATTTACAATGTAGAAAATAATACAAATAAATAAAAAGCTCTAAATGAGAAGGTTTGTCCAAACTTTTGACTGGTAGTGTTTCTAGCTTATTTTATTTCATCTTATCTCATCGAGTGTTTCCTTATTGCATGTGTTATACAGGATATCTTTCCCTCAGTTCTTTATTCCCGCTGTTTTAGAGTCTTTTACTGATAACTTGCCGGTGGAGGTGGAGTCGGGGGTTGTTTATACTGTTTTTTTTTTGCATTTTTATTTGTTATCTGTCAAGTTTGTATGAAAAGTGCTACATAAATAAAGTCTGATTAATCAACCATGAGCAGCCTTGAGCTCATGCCTAGATGTAAAAACTATCTGTCATTGTGTTAAAGTTATTCTGCAGTCATTACAGGGCAGAGCAGGCAGTGTGGGAAAGCAAAGTTTTTAGTTTAGACTTGAAAGTTTTCAGAGTCTAGGCTTGCCTCACGTCCACTGGGAGGTTATTCCAGGATATGAAACGCTGCTTCACCATGTTTCCTCCTGCGCAGTATTTCATTCTAGGTTTCCAGGCCACTAAATTTCAGTCCTCCTAAATGTCTCGTCTCTTCCTCCATAAGTTTCGTGAAGGGCTACCCTCCCAACTCGCCCTACATCGGCAGCTCTCCAACTCTGTGCCACCTCCTGCCACAGAAAGCTCCGTTCTGCTGCCTCCGCCTCGACAAGGTGAGCTCCCGGAATGCATTTACCTTTTCTCACCATCTTTTTTTTCCTTTTATTACTAACACTTTAAAAGCTTTATGTGATTCGACTAGAATCCTGACTGCCTTCCTGTCGAACCGTCTGTCTCCATCCAGGGCTGCACACATAACAGCTTCGAGGATGCGAAGGCGTACGGCTTCAAGAATAAGCTGATTATAGTGTCAGCCGAGACGGCAGGAAATGGTCTGTACAACTTCATCGTCCCTCTGCGAGCTTATTATCGACCCAGAAAGGAGCTCAACCCCATAGTGCTGCTACTGGACTACCCGTAAGCTCCTCTGTTTGTTTGTATTCCCATAATGATGCAAAAGCACTGAAATGTTGGTAATCACACACCAGTAACCTGTGAGTAATGTTTTGTTGTTTGCTACCTACATCTATGCATAGAGCACAATAAAGATGAGACATATGCTAATTTACCACGAGTTGGAATAATAATCAGAACAGGAGGCTTTTATCTGGAACTCAGATTGTCAGTGTTACTGTACAGCGTGGATAAAGTTAGTAGGAGACTGTTTTTGCAATGTACACTACGTGCACAATTATTAGGCAAGTTGTATTATTGAGGATTCATTTTATTTTTGAAGTAATACAGTGCTCTGTCAATCCGTTAAGAAACCTCAAAGTTTTGGCTTTCTCAGGAGAATATCTATGTGTGCACAATTAATATCCAACTATTAGTGTGCAGAATTATTATGCAACTAAATGGAAAAACTAAAAAAAAAATTCCCATTTCACTTTTTTCATTTATTCTTTTTTCATTTTCATTTTAGAGTAAGAAGAACGAAAACACTTGAAATGTACAAATAAACACTTCTGACTTTTCAACAAATACTCAGTGACCAATGTAGCCATCCTTCTTTTCAAAAACTGTCATGAACCTTCCATCCATGGAGTCTGTTTTTCCTGCAGCCTCCCAGATGCTGTTCAAAGAGGCATATTGTCTTCCCTCACTGCAAATCTCACGTTTAAGAAGGGCTCATAGTCCTCCCTAGGGGTAAGGTCGTTGAGAATGTCATTATTCTGTCATCTTTAAGGTCTTTGCTAGCTAGCCACACAGTGGAGGATGTGATGGAGCTTTGTCCTACATAGAAATCATAGCCTTCTTGAATGATGTAGACTTTTTCTTGTGCCACTGCTTGAAAGAAAATATCTTCTAAAAACTAGCATTAGGTTTAGGAGTTGATTTTTAAGTCCATCTTCAACCCGAAAAGGTCCAACTAGCTCATCCTTAATATTCGCAGCCCATACCAGAACCCCACCTCCACCTGTGGAGCTCTGTGCCCATTAGTGATCCAGCCATCCGTCTGGTCCGTCAAGAGTCACTCTCGTTTCATCCGTCCATAAAACCTTCGAAAAATCTGTCTTCAGAAATCTCTTGGCCCAGTGTTGACATTTCAGTTTTACTTCTGGACACTCCAGGTAGGTTGCATTTCTGGACTATGGCAGCACTGGAGGTTAATGAGTTCCTGGGAGCTTCATGTTTAATTAATGATAATAACAATTATAATAATAATACATTTTATTAGTACTGCACTTTTCACTTTTCACTTAGGAAAAATCTCAAAGTGCTACATTAAAGATATAAAATAGATAAAACAATCAGATAAAATAACAATAAAAAATAGAAACTTCAGGGGCACATTTAATTAAAAGCTTTGTTAAAGAGAAAGTTCTTTAGGCCCTTTTTAAAAACATCCACTTTCTGTGGAGCTCTCAGGTGGTCAGGGAGGGAGTTCCAGATGTGAGGGTCGACTGAGGTGAAGGTTCTGTCTCTCATGGTCCGGAGTTTGGTTCTGGCCAGGTGGAGGAGGTGACAGTCATTAGCGTGGAGGTTTCTTTTAGATTAATAGTGACAGATGAGTTCTTTAAGGTATTCTGGAGCATTGCCATGAATGCACTGATAAGTGAGAAGAGTGATTTTGTAGAATTCTGGAGGATATGGGGAGCCAGTGGAGTGAGCGGAGGATGGGCGTGATGTAGTCTTCCTTCTCATCAGGATCCTAGCAGCCGATTTGAATATATTGGAGCTTCTGCAGCTCTTGCTAGGGATCCCGATGAGAAGCGCGTTGTTATAGTCCAGCCTGGAGGAGACAAAGGCGTGGATGAGTTTCTCTGTATCATTAATGTAATGATGTAATGATATAAAAAATGACCATAAGGTCAAAATACCCACTTGCCTAATAATAGTACATGCAGTATATATGTGTATTAGCTTCTTATTTTCATCATTTTTGAGAGCGACGGTGCTTCAATATGAGCTTATTTTCAGAGTGCCAGAACTGAATACAGTACGTTTGCTAACTCTAGCTTGAAGTATAAACTGGTTAATTAAAAAAAAATGCAGAAAAAATAGTGAAATAATTGATAAAAAGAAGTTCTCCCTGCAGAAAACTGAAGATTAGTTCAATAAGAATGTGAAGAAACAAATGAATGTGTCCTTGTTTTTGTTGTCGTGTGTATTTGCATTTCTCAATGGGCTTTATTGTGCTTTATATGTTTGCAATTTCAAACAGCCAAATAGCTTTCAATGGGGAGTTCATAACATCAGTGGGAACTATGGTTTGGCTTTGCTTCAAGATAAAGAGTCTCTTTTTTTGCCTCATTCATACGAGCCTATTTGTGTGTTTGGGCATGTATATGTTTCTCTGCTCTGGGTTTCATTAACTTCGGCCCGATCTCTGGTCGCTGAAACAGACGAACAACACAAACATGGAGCCAGCTAAAGCTCTGGTGAAAGTGACACTCTGGAGTTTCCATGGCAACCGGTTATTGTAAATCCTCCCGATGCATCGACGAATTAAACATTTATTTCCCTTTTGTTCCGTAATAAATTCAGAAGAATCCTCGCTGCCCTCATCAACAGGCATGCTGCAGGAAATTACTCCAACGGTGTCATAATCTGTCACCAGGGTTTGCAAAGATAGTGTGGGATGCTCATTCATGTTTCCTGTTCCCTGCAGCCCAGACAACCACTTCTTAGAGGCCATTTGCTGCTTTCCAATGGTTTACTTCATGGCTGGCACCATCGATAAGTAAGTGTTTCAATCATGAAAAACAAGCTCATTTGATTACCTCATTTAATGTATGTAATAATTTTCACCATAAGTTCAGCACCAGTGCAACTTACTTTATCACGATTACCATGTAAATGATATGCAATATAATCCTTAATCAGTGCTGAAGACAAATCCCACCGTGAGTCATTGTTAAAACTGTACGAACAAGTGTTTGTAGTTTGATTGCAGCAGATTTTTAATTTCTCTTAAACAACCGTTGTGATATTTCATTAGTGGGTGGAGAAGAGAGAAGTTTTGCAGTGTGGTTCAAAAAGCACACAGCATAAATGCTAAATGCTTTTACTGCACACTCCGTGTTGGATTGTCACTGCTCTCTAGTATGAACACAGTGATTTTCAGTAATGTGGAATTTGGCTGTCAGGAAAAGCAGGCTGCTGTTTAAACAAAAAGGGATTAAGTGTTTAAACAGGCGCAGAGTCGTGACACCAGTTTTCAGCAGTTATGGTTTAGTTTTAACTGTCAGTACTTTGTAAACTGTTTTAGTCGCATCTGCACACTTGAGGAAATAGTTTGTGGTCCTAACAGTTTAGAATAAGTGGAATAATATACCGTTAGACTCACCTAACCAGTGACTGAAGTGTTATGTTGGATAGAACATTGGCCCAAACTCAATCTCCACATTCATGGACTCAAACTTTAAGACTATTATGCACCTTTTTGTGAGTCTGGATATACAGTTTTGAACAAGCTGGAGTCAATTGTATTCACTAATGAGAAGTTGAGAGGTCATTCAATGAAGAAAATTGGATTAACACAGATTTCTAAATCACCAAAACCAATCATTCAAGTTGCTGTATGTATATTTTTGACCCTGCAGACTTTGTCATAATTCCAGAAGATCTATAAAATCTATAAAGACTGTAAATGCACAACTGTTTTTTGTGACAAAGAGATGTGTTTCAATTATTCCATTATACAATATTAGGAGGTACAGGAGTTATAGAAAATTCAAGATAAACCATGATATACATGGTCTTTACAAGTCTATGTAAACTTTTCGTCACAACTGTATATACAGACTTAAACATAGTTCATATTGAAATTAGTAACATAAACTGTCTATAAAATGCACCATCCGAGCATAGATGGTGCAGGGCAGGAATCTGCTCAGTGATTTATCTGTAAGTGACAGCATTTAACTACTCTCTGTTGCGGTTATTTATTGCACATTTGTGGTGGTGTTTGTATTTTCAGTCAAACATCAACATAGGATTTACAGATTTTCACAACTTTCTTGACAGAATGCTAATTCTGAGAGAATGTAAATTGGTGCAGATGATGCAGCTTTGGGCAGGTGTGAACATATTAGATGGATGTTTTATTGACATAACTAAAAAATCTGCTGTTTTCTGAATTGACCAGCTTGGACAACCTGCTCCAGTGTGGTATAATCTACGCCGACAACTTGGTGGTTGTGGACAAGGAGAGCACCATGAGCGCTGAGGAAGACTACATGGCAGACGCCAAGACCATCGTCAACGTTCAGACAATGTTCAGGTAACAGAACAGCGAACGGTTCCACCAGCGGCCGTTTATTTACGACCCATGCATTCAGCTACTTACTTAACTAATAAACTACGCTGCCAAAGACTTTTTACTTTTCCAGAATGCAGAATGAGCTCATCTGAAAGACAAACCGCAGAGGCCAAAGCTTTAAAGCTACTCCTTTATTTAACACCCTAAATTAAAAGCATCTGTCACTGCCAGGCCAGGGTTTCCTCTCAGCACAAAGCATTCCATCTCTCCACTAACATCCCTCTTTGTGTTTATCTGCCTCCTCGCTTAGGTTGTTCCCGAGTCTCAGCATCATCACTGAGCTCACACATCCATCCAACATGAGGTTCATGCAGTTCAGGGCCAAGGACTGCTACTCACTCGCTCTCTCCAAACTGGAGAAGGTGAGTATTTCAGCACAATGGTTAAGGCTCCGACACTTTGATTCATGTTGTTTTCTTTTCCTTTTTTTGTAGGTGACAGATGCGAAACTGACAGATCAAAGCTGGATTATAGAGGCATATTTGTAGCAGTTTAGTGTTTAAAATCAGCACTTTAGGTTGCAACAGTAGAGCTTCCAGTCTACAAAAATTTATACAGTTCCTTCTTTTTTCTGAAACAGGTCACAAAAGCACACAGGTATAGATAAATGAACACAGCCGAAGTCTTTTTTTGCAAATTTAATGGTACATTTTTTACTTTTCCTGCATATTATATATCTGCTCCGGCTTGACATGGAAGGAAGTGAAATGACCATTTTACTCTCCAAGAGTTACTTAGAAATAATAAACCTCAGTGTAATATTAGTAATATTTTTAGTGTGTTTTTATGCACATTTATGTGATCTTTAGACCTGTTTTTCCTAACTTTAAGAGAAGAATAACAGATAAAGATTGTCAGTAATACCTGGACCTGTATTATGGCCAGAAAGTTGCGATGAAAGTTCACGTGTCCTAATATTATCTTGATTCTGCTCCATGGTTGCGTTCTCCTTCCTGAACCTCTACCTCCACTGAAAGCTTTCACCTTCACTTTCCTTCAAAAAAAACATGTCCCTCAAATAATTTTTAAGCTTTCAGAAGCGAAAACCAGCAGGTCTTTCCATGTCCACACGAGTCTTTTTGGAGAGTAAAAACAGAAGAGCAATAGTTCAGTAAACACACGGGGGAAAAAAGCAAGTTGTTGTTCTGTTTCTCAAAGCTGTTTTTGCTGCTTTTTTTTTTTTTTTCCAGATAGAGCGTGATAAGGGCTCCAACCTGGCCTTCATGTTCCGGCTGCCGTTCGCTGCAGGCAGGGTGTTCAGTATCAGCATGCTGGATACGCTGCTCTACCAGGTGGGAGAACAGACTTACGGGGTTGAACTTTGGCTCGTTATAGAAGATAAATATAAACTGTGCACGTGTGTTTGTCAGCGGTCTAATCTGTGTTTGTGAGTTTGTGCTGCACCAGTTCAGGAATAATCCGAGAGGTTTGTCTGAAATGGTTGTGAACAGATGTTGGTATTTAGCGGTGATGAAGAGTTTCATGTCAAAAATGAATGTCTTTTAAGTAATCCAAGATAAAAAGGCTACAAAAAAAATGTCTGAAACAATTAAATCTTAATTGTCTGAACATGGAGCAGTTTGTGGGTGCTTTATATTGTTTCACAGCAATATAAAGTCCTGCAACTTTATGGAGACAACACAACCACGGCTAGAAGAAAATAGAACTCAGAAATGTCTTCTGTGGCATAAATCATGAAAAAAGAAAAAAAACTACTTGAAAATCAACATTTTTCAAGTCTTCTTTAGGTGATGTTCCGAACCAGCCGCTAGGGTCAGCTGGGTGTAACAAAGCAAAGCAGATGCCACTGGTTAGGTAAACCAATTTATTGCTTAGTGACAGAATTAACACAAAAGTGATCCAACAAAGGAAAGAAGGGCTGGTGGATGTTGCTAAATCAAAGAACAAAATAAAACCAAACAACGGCTAACAGTTTTCTTAAACTAACTAAACTCCTTAGCCAAACCTAAACACGGGAGCAACACCCACACCAAACAATAGAAACTAATACAAATGAGAGCCAAATTTGCATAATTAACCAAATCAAAACTGGTGCCTCAAAACACGCATTTCCAACAAGACATAATCACACAAATCACCACCCCTCAGTGGCTACAGGACAGACAAGACACAAGTAGCTTCTCACCAAGTTAGCCAGCTGCTAACAGGAACTACAGTCGTCACCAAGGCAGGTAACTCCTCACCGAATTAGCAGCCGCTAACAGAAGCTAGATTTCGAGTAGCCACCTCTCAGTGGAACGCAAAGACTCAAGCGGCACCAGGGCGAGCTGGTCACGTTAAATCCCAGCCGCCCTGACTGAGAGTTTGGTTGCAGATTGATCCAGTCCAGGTGTGATGATGGCTGCGGCCAGTTAAATGAAGGTGGAGGGAACTGGGTGGTGACCCAGTCAGACAGGTCAGGAGGCGGGGAGAACAAAGGCTGGAGTGCAGGTCTTCAGCTCCAGACTGAGATGACTGGCAGCTGGGGTTCTGGAGAGGCTCTCAAACCAGCCACATCTGGGCCTACACAGGCCATCCATCTCCTTACAGAAAGGCCCAAAAAATCCACCACAGAAGCAAGACGGCACAGAATCACCAGTGGCTGTAACAGTGTTCTTAAAGTAAATACTGAAAAAGAACTAGTGACTTCACACGCCATAGATATTTCACTGATTACTTTCCACACTCGTCTCCTTTCTGCTCTGTGTAAACACAGCCTGCAGTTCAGCCCAAAACTCCCTGAATTTTAGTCACATAACCGAGGGTTGCACCTTAATCAGGCATGGCTTCTCGGTTGTGTGAAGAAGCACAAAATGTTTTGTTTTTTGTAGAATCTGGTGTGTGGAAATGGTGAATTATTTAAAGACAATTTAAATTCAAGTGCTGTTGATGATTATATCACCATTTTGACTGCTTGTCACATGAAAATCCACTGATTCTCACCCGCGTTTACAGTTTCTGGTTCTGATAAGTGTTGTTTGTAGCTATGATTTTATTTATGTTTTAGTTACTATAAGATAGTGAGTTTTGGGGTTCAGGGGGTTGAGCAATAATCTGAGATGTTACTGATAAGGTGCAGTTTCATGTCAGAAGTGTTTTTAGTAGTAATACTACTGTTCAAAAGTTTGGGGTCACCCAGACAATTTCATGTTTTCCAGTAAAACTCCCACTTTTATCCATGAGCTAACATAACTGCACAAGGGTTTTCTAATCATCAATTAGCCTTTCAACACCATTAGCTAACACAATGTAGCATTAGAACACAGGAGTGATGGTTGCTGGAAATGTTCCTCTGTACCTCTATGGAGATATTCCAGTAAAAATCAGCTGTTTACAGCTACAATAGTCATTTACCACATTAACAATGTCTACACTGGATTTATCATTCATTTAATGTTATTTATATTGAAAAAACTGCTTTTCTTTCAAAAATAAGGACATTTCTAAGTGACCCCAAACTTTTGAATGGCAGTGTAAGTCCAAGAAAAGAATACCTGCACTGTTAGAATATTACAGAATTTTATGTTCAAACAGACTTCTTGCAAATGTAATAAAATAAACATTCCTCAGGCCTACTGCACAATGAGCATACAGAAAAAAAAAAATCACCAACAGCGTGTATGCCAAAGGAAACTTCTACTAAGCAGTTCCTGACCTGCTCTGAACAAGCCAGATTAATGTTGTGAAGCAGTGTGGGAGCATTGAACTGTGTTTTTAATAATTAAATAGCTTCAATTTGGCTAATATGTCTGGAAGCTTATTGACTACAAACGTCTTAACTCTAATTGCTGTACAAGCTGTTAATGGCTCAGCTTGTTTAATGTAGCTGGAACCTTTGTTAACCGCAGGTATTCTCTGTTTTGACAGTCGTTCGTTAAGGACTACATGATCGCTATTGCGAGGCTTCTCCTGGGTCTGGACACGACGCCTGGATCCGGCTACCTGTGTGCCGTACGTAGGAACGCTGCTACGTCTAAGCAGGCGGTTTCTAAATGAGTGTGCGGTGCTGAGCGTCTTTCTTCCTCCTCAGATGAAGATCACAGAGGAGGATCTGTGGATCCGAACTTACGGCAGACTCTTCCAGAAACTCTGTTCCTCCAGTGCTGAGATCCCCATCGGGATTTATCGCACCGAGTCGCACATGTTCTCAACCTCAGAGGCAAGTTCAGTTTGATCAGATGCTTAATATCTGATCACTTTGGCTTCAGTTTCCTCTTTATTCCCTCTCCTTTTCTCTTGTTACAATTCTTCATGATGTCAGTCTTTGCATTCTCTGCTTTCATCTATCTCTTCTTAGAATTATTTTCTTTCGAGACTGTTTCTTTCTTCTTTTTTATTTTAATGATACCACATTTGCATCATTGGCTAAAACTGATATGTTGCATTTGGCAGCAATTTGTCAAGCAGGTGAAGGAAATTAACACTTTTGCATAGATATTCCAATTTTCTTCTAGAGTCCCATTTAAAAAAGTCCCCATTAACTTGACTCAGCCTCTTAAAAAGTAGCTAACAGACAAACTCACCAGTTCTCAACGCACAAGGGTTAATTTCCTGCTGTGTAGTAGCGAGTAATAAAATAGTAAATACAACATATTTGCTATGTCACGTGCTGATTTTGAAGCTTTGAATATTTTTGCTTGCTTTGGATGCCCCCATCTTTCATTGCATTTCTTTTTGTTCGGATGTCTGTCTGTCTGTTTTGTTGCAGGGCAAGGACAGTTATGCACAGGTAAGATCCGAAACATGCTTCACTTCTTTCATTTAATCAGCTGTAACCTTTCGCTGAAAGCTGGCAAAGCTGGGAAAAAACCTTACTGGCCTTTTTTTGGAATATCAAAAGTTCAGAACCTTTATTGCAATGACAATGCCGGTGTGGTGCCAAAAAATTGATTGCAGTTTGAAAAAGAAATTACACTCGTGTCGCTGCATAATTTTATCCGAACACAGACACATTCAGTCCTTTTTTACCAGTTCAAAGAGCTTTAAAGGACCAGTTCGGCTCAATTAATGCCATTTTCCACTTGCCAAAAAGTGATGGCAGCACCTACATTGTTACTTAAATGTTGTAAATGCATTAAAATTACTTAATTTCATTTCTTATTTTCATTGTTGATTAATCTCTTGATCATTTTCTACATGGATTCATTGGTTCTTTGGCTTGTAAAATGGTGAAAAATGTCATCTAGATTTTCTTCCAGCTCAAAGTGATGCCCTTGTATGTCATGTTTTGTCCACAACCCCAAAGAGATTCGGTTTACTGTCATAAAGAATTAAAGAAACTATAGAATATTCAAATTTAATAAGCTGGAATCAGATGATTCATTTAATAGTTGACAAAATGATCAGTTATTCATTGCAGCTCTTGTATAATCTTAAATGTGAGGACTGATCATGGCGTTAACTGCAAAAATGTCTTTCACAGTTATGAAGTTACTAGAAAAGTTTCACAACGACAAACCTTTGCCATCACCACAGATACAGCTCTGTGTATTTGCATGTTATGAATATTTTAACTGGATAAAAGCAGATGTAGATATATGTGGGTCATTCCAGAATTGGAGGACATTTTACATCCCACCCATCAAATACTAAAATATGCAGTCATTGTGTAACTTTATTTGTCCTGAGACACCCACCCCTCCCACCCCAATGATGACCAAATAGAATCGCAGATAAAACTGTTAAAATTATATTTAAAATGTCATTTTTTTGTATTATTTTTTTCATTGCTGTCTCTTGCAATTGTTGAACTTTTTTTAATCAATCATAATATTATAAACAACAATTATTATGCATAAAACATGTGTCCTGCAACAACTCTGTTAGCATAACCTAGCTTTAGTTTGTAGAAGAAGGAAATGCATGAAACGGAATTAACATCATCAGTTTTCCTAAAGAATGAGTAGAGCAAAGCTGTGTCCTCTCTTCTATTTTTCATATTTTCATAACATTGTCAGCCTTGATTGAATGTCTCCCTCCAGCTCATATTATCAGGATCAGACTAATTCTTTGGACTGTTTTCCATCAGTCAGTTTGTCCTCTTGGTCAGCAGTAACAGCAGCTAAATATCTAGCTTCTACTGCTGAGAAAAAGATCACATTAGCATGGATTAGAGTAGAGTTAGCAAACAGCACAGAAAACATGGAATTAAATGCTACCATTGATGTGTAAACTGAGCCAGTCAAGCCTTGTTTATTACCTATTATTGATCAATATGTAGCAGAAAACTGTAAAAGAGAAAGATTATTTTTCAAACATTTTGAAGCCCAAATGTCCTCCATTTCTGGAATGACTCGTATTTCTTTATTTTTGGCAGAGGATCACTTTTTGACACAACACTGGCTTTTAAATAAAGCACCCAGAAACCATAAAAGAAAGACATTTGCTGCATTTAACGTCACACAGATGGTTACATTACCCCCCTGCTGTCCCAGTCTCAGGTGTCCATCAACGTGGAGCAGGGCGAGGAGCATCACCGCGACCGTGGAGAGTCCTGGAAGGAGAAGACGGCCCACAGGAACTCCACCACGAGCGACCAGTCAGAGCACCCGCTGCTGAGGAAGAAGAGCATGCAGTGGGCGAGGCGGCTGAGCAGGAAGAACAAACCGTCGAGCAGGGCCGAGCGAATCTCGCAGCAGAGACTCAGTTTGTACCGGCGCTCCGAGCGACAGGAGCTGTCCGAGCTGGTCAAGAACCGCATGAAGCACCTGGGCCTGCCCACCGTGGGATATGGTGAGTGGAGCACCTGGTGGAGGGTCGCTTCAGGATCATTTAATGCTATTTGTTCTATTAAAGTTCACTCTATGAAGTTAATGTTAAACTGTCAGCAGTAGTTGATCATATATAACTCACTATACAGACAGAACAAACACAGTATAGCTGGTGTTTATAGCTATTTAATTTGTAATTGTGTTTATTAATCAGAATTAGTCAGAATGTTCCTGAAAATGATTAATAATGCAAATTATAATGTTTGTTGCAGATTGGACTCTCATTTCTTTAAGATCATAGAAGCTGTGGAGGCAGAAAGAATGGAACTGGTTGAGTTAAATCTCCTGTCAGACGTGAAATAAAGTCCAACAATTAAAGATGCAAATGTGGCACTTTAACCCTTTGATGCATAACCTGGGTCAAAAGTGACCCAAATCCAATGGAAAATGGGTATCTCCTCATGCGGTCTATGCATCAAAGGGTTACACTTGTGGTTAATTAGTCTGGTATTAATCATTAAGCTGGTAATGAATGGCAGATAAAGTCACATATGGTAGCTTATAATGTGGATTTTTAAAGCAGGTTTAAGAGCTTATCAGTTTCTGAGCTGAGTATTTTCTCAATCAATATTAAGGAAATAAAAATAGTGAAAGATGTTATTCTGATAATGATGCCAAACCCAAAAATCACATAGGAAAGAAAAACAAGAAACTATCAAATTTGAGAGGAATTTTGCTTAAAAGATTCTAAAAAATATTAAAAATGAACTGGTTTATTAATTGAATAATTAATTAAATAAGTAAAGACATATATTTTTTATGATTTTAGGTGTTTCTTTAATTGCCCTAGAACTATGCAACAAATCAACAGGATCATGTGACTCATTTCTGGCCACAGATTTCACATTTTTTCTTATTAAGAAGTCATTTTACTTTAAAAATATGTCTGTTTTTACTACCTCGGGCCATCAGCTTCCTTAATTTGTTGGCATTAGTACCTAATATTACCTGGAGTTTCAGAAAGTATATTTGTTTTAGTTGAGAACACTCCATGGAGTTTTATTTTGAAGGAGCTTTCAGCTTCAGTTAGCTGCTGTGTTGGTTTGACTTCAGTCTGCCTTTAGAAACACACTGACTCTGTTCTAAATATGCAGCAACATCATTTCAAAGGGGCGAACGACAACATGACAATTGATTGCGTGACATTGTTCAGATAAGTGTTGGTGTCAGCTCTAATTAAGCTGCAGATTAAAGGGACAAAACTAGCCACAGCTTAGCATCAGCTCCACTCACATCTGCTTTGATGGTAAATATATTCACGAGCTCTAATCATAACGGCGAGGAGACCCCCGGAGATGCAGGTGATTCTTCTCTCAACCAGTTCACTTATTTCTGCCGTGCAAGCAGCTGTGTATTTGAGAAAATGATTCTACACTCCAATCTGTGTTCCAGTCATTTTATCTCATCTCATTTCCTGTGAAGACCGTGAGTCCGGACAGTACAGATCATTAACATCACATCACATCACCATTTACCCTCCAGAGAGCCTCATCTTCTCACATCTTTCACACCCACCGGACTCTTCTTTTTTCCTTGTTCCATCACACGTTCACACTGTCGCCATCTCACCAACATGTGGATGTGAACGCATTCTGCATGAAGATGCAGGAGCACTGAAACCTCGTCTCAATTGCATTTGGTCACAGACTGCAATTGCCTGCATTTATTTATTTATTTTTTTGCTCACTTCTTTAGTTCCTGTCTCCTCCCAGCTTCATGCTTCCAAACAAACGCAGAATCACGCTCCAGATGTGTGAAAATATTCCGTAAATGTGTCGATTAAATCAGGAAGAGCTGCTGAAGAACCAAAAACGTCAGAAAACGATGAATCCGTTTGGAAGTGATTCTGCACACACACTACTGCACGGCTTCTCTGCATCGCACTCACATTTTGAAGAATTCCTTTTGAAACTGCAAATGCATTCGCTGCCTGCCTGATCTTTATTTTTTTTCCTTTTTCTTGTTTTGTTTTTTTTCCTCCTTCTTTCTCTGACTCTTCTATTTCCCCCCCCTCCCTCCTTCCTCCCTTTTTTTGGCTTGTAGAGGATGTTTCTAATCTCACTGCGAGCGATGTCATGAATCGAGTAAATCTAGGATATTTGCAAGGTAATTTGTGTCTATATATATCTATATATATAAAACTCATTTTATTTACAACATGTGAGTGGTTACGTCCATCTTGTGGAGAAAGGAACTTTGTCCTTTCGCCAGCATCCAAATTAAAAATAGAAAGAAATACTAATCTGTAGAAGATGTTTAGTCTTTTGCATTAACTGTTTTTGGTCGTCATACAAGCTAACTGTAAAAATAAAGGAACCAGGACGTTGAAGTTAACAGTGAATGCCGTTGCTTAGAGTTGCAGGACATTTCAGAGCACCCGTATACAGAGGGGACCAGGCCGTCAGGTTAGCTGGTTGATCACAGTACTGCAACTTTTACTGCATGAGTGTGTGTGCGTGTGTGTAAGTGTGTGTGTGCGTTCACGTGTGCGTGTCCTTATCAGAGTGAGCGGTAGATCAGCGGCCAATCCAACTCTGTCTTTCTCTACTTCTATCTCCTCTGTCTGGTCTTTTCTGCATTGTGTTCTCGTGAGGTGACGTCCCAAATGGCTAGAAGTACGGCAGGGCGTCGGAGTATGGCTTAAAGAGTGGAGCGGAGCGCATTATGTCTGTGGATGGAAGGGTAGACGCAGAGTAGAAGTACGTATACTGGTGATGTGTAGAGGATAATGCATGTCAGATGTGGCCTGATGGAGGAAATAAAGAACCCAGAGGAGGAGAAGCTGCTCTGTGGCTTCCTTCACCTCTGCCTCGTCTCTTATTTCCATATGTCAGAGCACCTGAGTGTATTAGAACTCCTATATCATGGTCACATAGGGGTAAGGTTCAAAGAGTTCAAACTGTAAATATACACTTTGAGGCTCTGTGCTCCAGAACAAACCTGATATTAGCTTAAAGTGCAACTTGACACACCTTGAAATTGTTGTTTTTAGCCACTTCTAGTGGTTGAACCTATCTTCATTGAAAAAAAAAACTGCTTTTCTTTCACACAAAAAAGTGACCCCAAACTTTTGAATGGTAGTGTGTGTAGATATAGTATTTTTATGTATCTTTAACGCTAGCTAGCCACTTTGGGAATCCCCTAAATTGGATGAACATAATTCATTTTTCTGTTGCCACTTAAACCATTCATTTAAATTGGTGCAACAATTTTCATTTTTCACTGGATATTTTACACTTTCCCTGGAGGATACTACAGCTTTATTCACATTAGTATGCTAACTTCTGCTTTTCTTTCAAATATAGGGACATCGTCTCAATTAAAAGCAAAACTATGTGTTAAACTCCCTCTAAGACCTTCAAAAAAGGACATTAAGTTGCTTTCTGACTGTCCTGAACCGCAGAGCTGCACTGTGGATGTGTTTTATGATGCTCAGAAACCTGTGGCCATGGTACAACCCTCATTTAATACACTCCACAGCACCAAAGTGTGGGTTCGAGGGGGAATATTGGAGACTTAACTGGTAGATGGAGCAGCAGCAGGTCGACCCTCTTCCACTCTCACACTCCCAATGCGTTCTGCTTCACTCGGTTTGGTTTGAGTCGCTCTGCGTTTGGTCCAGTCTGACGGATGCTGGAGCATGTTGTCTGTGTGTGTGTCACATGTCACTCTCTTGTGGGTGGGGCGGGGTTTTTTTGTTTCTGGCGATGGTTGGGTGGGTGATGCTGAGTGTCGTCTGTCGGCATGGCAACCTGCCGCCTCTACCAAGCCTGTTGGGTCCAGTGTGGAATGTCGCAGGACGTGCAAAAAAAAAAAAAGGAATGCGATTGGGGAGCGGTTCTTTTTGTTGCGTAGCCGCGGACGCTGTCTGCATGTTTGAAGCTGCGCATGGGGGTCGCTGTTTGTAGCCAGCAGGCAGCATGCGGGCCTCCCCTTGTTCCACACCAACAGTGGCCTGTCAGTAACGGTCAGCCCTTCTCTCTCTTCCACCCTCCCCCCCGCCTGGCTTTATAAAGGGCCACAAGCAGGTGGGTTGTTCCCGGAGACTCAGTGCCCTCCTTCCCTTTCCTCCGTCCATCACTCAACGCAAGTAGGAGCCGCTGGCAGAGAGCACGCAACACACATACATGCACAAATAACACACACACACACACACACACACACACACACACACACACACGCGCACACACACACACACAGAGTAATGACTCGTCTGGGAAATGAAGGTTAAAAGTTTCCTCTCATTGATTCTTAATAAAACATAACATCTCCACAGTCAGAACAGTTTCTAGAAGCAATAAAGTACATTTGTTACAACTGTTAATGTTTACGGCTCATAGAATAAACATTATATGGAGGGCTGAGAGAATAAATTAATTGTTAAAGTTATTATTTAAACATTTAAATCTTGAAATTAAAACTTAGTGTTTTAACATTATTTTTTTATTAAAATACATCCACACTGTAGATCAGTTTTCTTAGCAATAAAAGTACATTTGTTAGAACTGTTAATGTTTACGGCTCTTATAATAAATGTTTACGACTTACAGTATATAAAATAATAAAAATAATAATAAAAATACATTTTTAAAAAATCAAATTTTTTTATTGATTCTTTATAAAATATCTTCACTAGAAGCAATAGAGTAAATATTTTAAAAACTGTTAATGTTTACAGCTCCTATAATAAATGTTTACAACTAACAGTATATAATAGAAAATAATTTTAAAAAATCCAAAAAATCTCTGTTTTGTTTTTTTTTTATTATTGATTCTGTATAAAAATATCTCCATGCGGTAGAGTTTCCTCACCTAGAGGCAATAAAGTACATTTTTTTTAAAAAACTGTTTATGTTTACGGTTCCTATGATAAATGTTTACTAACATTATATAGACTTTTGAGAGAACAAATGGTTAAAATTATTATTAAAACTTCTAAATGTTTAAAATAAAACTCACTTTGTCTTTATGTAGCTGAGCAAAAGTAATTTAGAATTTAAAAAGTAAAACAATTTGTTTTAAAATGATTAAATGGTTTCTTGCAGATCTATGTTTAGAAGTAATAGAAAAATTACAGATCAGATAAGATCCCTTGGGAAAGGTATTAACATTAGATAGAAAATGTAAAATGACCTGTTTAGTATAAAATTTTTCTAAAAATCTAGGAGTTCCATATCGAGGCTGTTTCTGTAATGTGGTAATATATCTGCCAGAACATCATCACAGCAGCATTAACATTAGATTTTCCTTTAAAAACTTAATAAAAGTTGGGCTAATTGAATGAAATGCAAAATTTATTCCCTCATTTGTTGTCACTTAACTGCAATGTTGAAGTTTGTTAAATTGTAATTAACAGTTGTAACAAGCATCTCTCAGATTCCGCTGCTCGTTTCCTTACGTGACTTATTTGCCTTTGTCCTGACTGAGAGGTTGAAACAGGGGAGTGTCATGTGTTCGGTGGGTGGAGGGTCATTTCCTGCCTGATGTTGTGTTTAGTTTAGTGCAGCTCAGAGCAGCTCTGAAGGTCTCCATGTGTGTTTCTGCAGACGAGATGAACGACCACCAGAACACGCTGTCCTACGTCCTCATCAACCCTCCTCCTGACACCATGCTGGAGCTCAACGACATCGTGTGAGAACACTTTACCTTTAATAACCACATTATGCTTTACGTGTAGTGTAGGAAATGTGTTAAACGTCACTCTGTAGCCGTATAATCGGACTGAACGGCCTCTTAGCTTCACCTCATTACTTACAACTGTAAAAGTAGGTTGAAAAGATTTCTGCTTTTTCACAGAAGTTCTTACAATATTACATTTTGTTAGAAAGCACCTGTTTGTTTGGGAATACAAAACAAGATGATTGACTTAATTAATATTGCTGCGCTGTCTAAATATGGGTTATTAGTTGTACGTGATGTGCGATTGACAAGTTCCAAAACCAAAAACATACTGCTAGTTGAATTCTGCATTATCAGTTTTTTTGCTCAATGACTGGACTTTTCATGGTGGCTTCAAGGTTGTTGTTTTTTTTTCATATCCAATAATCAGATTATTTGATATATTTGTCCAGTATTGTAAAAAGCCTATCAACAGTGGTGCATTAAAAAGGAAGGGAAATAATATGAAGTGGCAGATTAATTGTACATTTATGTGTAAACATGTCAAAGTCCCGTTAGCTGCAGCACTATATTAGCCACATCTGCTGTTAAGCAAAATTGTCTCATGCAAACAAAGGAAACTATGGCACACTCTGATGTCAGAAGGTACAAAACCGGTCTTTACTATGAGAGGAATTTTGCAAAAGTTAAATTTTTAGTGCAAGAAAACTGCATGTGTGTGTAAACATTGGGACACTGGATCTCCTCCACTGTCAAAAAAGGGACACCTTAAATTAAATTTTTGTCACCAAGTATTTCATATTAAAACTAGAAAAGCACTCAGAGAGAGCAGTACTCCATCAAGTGTTTATCTAAGATGTTACTGTTATCATGTGATCGTCAGCAGGTAACTGACACAGTGTTCACTTGTTCACGTGCCGGCATCGCTGTATGGCATGATGAGAAATAACAGCGAAAATCTTCAACTTTTAAATTTAATACTTACAGAAATACTGTGTCAAATTTCAAAAAACATTCTAACAGTGATGCAGCAGTTCTTTTTAAAAGTATCTCTGTAAGTATTTAATATAACAAACACAAATTTCACAAACATCTATATACATATTTATATTTTTGGCTATTAAGAAAAAGACAAAACAGGGGCTTGTCCTCCTTCAGTCTTAAAATTCAAAAAATGTCCGTCCGAAAAATGTTTACTTATTTTTTTAAAATATTTACAATAATTTTCTTGACAAATTTGGGGGATTTTTTTTTTTTTAAAAAATAAAACTTTTAAGGGAAACTTTTGAGGAATTATTGATATTTTCTTCCTGAAGGTTTTGCAAATTTTCAGAAATGTAGGGAAATTTTGTGGCTGAATTTTTGGATTTTTTTAGACAAGGAAACAATATTTTTTGGTGCCCGTAAATGAAGACAACAGGAGGGTTAAAAGTCTGTCTGCCCAGGGTTTAATCCAGGTGTTTCCATTTAAAGTTAATCCTAGTTTCTTGCCTGTCGTTGCTCTCTAACATTGGTTTCATTGGTGCAGGTACATTATCCGGTCCGACCCGCTGGCCCATGTACCAGAGGACTCCCAGGTGGGTCAGGCTCGCAGCGGCAGACACCAACAGGACTTTGGCACAGAGACGAGAGACGAGACTCACCTCTGAAACCCCCCCGAGTCCTCGACACCCTGACCCTTAACCTCTGAGCCCCGCCGGGCCGACAGTTCTGGTTCGTCTCCCGCAGAAGAGGGCTCGAGAACGGCTGTCCATAGTGAATGTGCATCACGTATCTCTCTGAAAAGACGGCGCTGAGAGGCCTGCTGTTTCCCACCGAGCTGCTACAGGAGGATGCATGACGAGTGCCTCGACCCCGACTCCCCCCAGCACATCTAAACTACTAACACACCTCGCAAAAATCCACCCGAACCCAAGAACCAGGCCCTCAATCCTCCCAAGCGAAGGACCGAGAGACGATGCGACGTAGTGAGGGGTCTCCGAACAGTTGAAGGAGGGTTTCTGTGCACATACAGGAAATGAAATCATCGCTTCGCTGCCCACGTTTCACCCCAGGGTGAAGCTGCCCTCGTCATGACCTAGGCCCAAATCCTCCACGCCTGTTTCTACCTAAAAGACTAAACCTCGGGGCAGCTCCACCCTCCTCCACATCCTAACAATCATGTTTTCTAAAGATGAGGATAAATGCGTTGAATTTCTACCTTTTCAAGCATTTACCATGAAGTTACAAAAACATGTGCACTTTTCTTAATTTATTACCTTAATTTATTCTTTCAGATTTTTATCAGATGGGATTTTCCCTTTTTCTTTACGAGCACAAACTTTTTTACGACAAACTGCCATCATATGTGAATATACGTGCCGTAGTGGCTCCTTGATCAGACACGTTAGTGTTTCTTTCTCCGTTTTGGAACTTTGGTTGTGATTATTATTGGAAAAAGTGAATATTGTTAATTTATTTCACTACGGTAAGTGTCCCAAATCATGTCTGCTCTACTGTACGTGCCATTTTGTTTACACTATTGCTTTGTAAATACAGTTAAATTATTTGCACATTATGCTGCATATATTTTACTCTATATTTTGTGACATCAGTGTTCGTTAGTTTAGTACCTGACCGAAACGTCTTCACATGAAGCAAAGAAATGCCAATAGAAACCCGTTAAATGAAGGATACATTTGTAGAAATTATGAATGAAGCTAAGTTAGCATTCTGAAGGTAATATTTATATACACTTGCTACAACACACTACTTCATTATAATTCAGTTATTTACAGTTTTATAAGCTGCTTTTTTATTTTATATTTGAATGTTATTTTTCTTAGATTCTTATTTATAGCTGTAGTATCAGTTTATTTTTCAAGTGTAAAATAATCACATTTTAAGTAATAGTTCTGAAATATGCTTTCTTGAGAATTAGGTGACACACAGAACACCACTCTCATAAACTAGTCGACGATTAGCTTAGCATAAAGGTGGAGCAAAATGGAAGCAGGCGGAAGCAGCTAGTAGGGCTACAAGCTAGCAGTTATTTTCACTGTTGATTCATTTATTTTCTTTAATAATCTATTGGTTGTTTGATCTATAAAATGTCAGAAAATGATGAAAAATGTCAATTAGTGTTTCCCAGCAGCCAAGATGGCGTCCTCAACCATCTTGTTTTGTCCAAATCCTTAAATTTGTTCATGTTGTCGTCACAGATGAGGAAAGAAACAAGAAAATGTTCACAACAACTGATTAATCGGTTATCAAAATAGTTGGTTATTAATTTAGCAGTTGACAAATAATCGATTAATCAGTTGCAGCTCCACTAGCTAGCAGCATCGCTAAAGCTTGCTGCTGTATTTTTAACATGCAAGTTGTTTAATCAGTGCAAAAATATCAAAGTTGTGCACTTTTGTAAGGACAAATCAAGCAAACCATGCTAGCTGTTTCCCCCTTACTTTGAGTGTTTATGCTAAGCTAAGCTAACTGTAGAATAGCTTCATATTTGCTGTTAGACAAGAGAGTGGCGTTAAAGTTCTCATCTAACTCTCAGCAAGAAAGCACATGAATTTATCTTTATCAGAATCATTTGTTAAATTAATATCAGCAGATGACATTATTAAATTCTAATATCAGTATCAAGCTAAAACAGTCCAGGATCGGTCAGGTTTTCTGGTGTTTTTCTTCTTTTAACTTGAGTCCATTTGAAGCTAAACATTTGTCCGTTGTGATCTTCCAGTTCCATAAACTCTGCGAGGAGTTGCAGTACGACTGGTGGCAGAAAAGTTTTGCACAGAAGTCGACGGGCGCAGTCGAGCCTGCGTCTATCCTTTAATGTAACTTCCAAATTTATTTTTGGAACGAGCTCAAAACGAAGTGCTCTCCTCTCCGAAGTGTACAGGCAGCGTCAGTATTCAATCCTGGGTTTTGCGTCACTGTAAATAGAAACTTTAAATAAATTCATCGTTCGTTTTCTTTTCGGTCTCTTTTGTGCGATGAAAAGGGAAAGAGGACTTGAACTATTTTTGCACTAAAGCTCCGCGGGGATGTCGACAGCGGAACAGCAAGACCCTTTAATCTGAATCTGTGGCAGAAACAAGTATTCAACCATTCCTGCGAAGCGACGATGGTCGAACATGCAGTAACTGATCACGCATTAGTTGTTCTGGCTAACCTGTTGTGTGCCATTTTTATTTCTCATACGTCAAAGAAATGAGGACGTAATCTAAGATGGATTGTTTTCGATTTGCCAAAACTATTATTATTTTTCACGGTTTACAGTGTAGGTTAAGTCCTACTGCGGTGATTTTTTTTTTGCCCCTCAGAAGTGTCAGTTTACAGGGCAGGAGAGTTTAGGAGTGAAAAACGTGAGGATACAATCAGTGTGCAGATCTACTCATCGCCGTCGCTCCAGAACGAGTTTACGTCACACCTCCTGCTCTACTTACAATAATACCACAAGGGGCATGTTAACACTTAAAAAATAGAAGCATGTTTTGATATACGAGCTTGCCAAGAACAAGACATTTTGTACATTTAGCAGAACACAACGTCCCGTGGCTAGAAAAACCCCATAATCCAGTCAACTGCTTGCAAGTTGGAGCCATTATTTGATACTGTGTGTTTATATGAATGGAACGTGCATGTCATCTCGGTGTTTATCCAGAGCCTACATATTACGTTTACCTCCACTTTGTTTTTGAGTCATTGTCAAAAAAAATAACAAGGGGTGGATCCATTTTGTACTATTTCTTATGAGAAGTGTTCTTCTCTACATACAGAATATGAACAAATAAATGCTGCATGCAGCCAGATATAACGAACGAAAAGTGCTTTTTTTTATTTCCTTTGTTTTCATTTCATCAGGGTGCTGTTGTTTTAGCTACACTTTCTTGGCGTTTTCAGGCAAGAAGATCGATACCACACACGACTACACTTAACAATGAAGCTATGTCATTAGCTTAGCTTGCTAGCCTGGCTATTAAGCTAAGTTAACAGGTAAAAAAAATAGCGATATCGAGACAAGAAGATCGATACCACCCTCATGATTACACCTAAATATGAAGCTACGCTGTTAGCTTGCTAGTCTGGCTATTAAGCTAACAGGTAAAAAATGGCACTATTTAGACAAGAAGATCGATACCACCCTCATGACTACACTTCAGTATGAAGCTACGTTGTTAGCTTGTTAGCCTGGCTATTGAGCTAAGCTAACAGGTAAAAAAAAATAGCGGTATCGAGACGAGAAGATCGATATCACCCTCATGACTACTCTTAATTATGAAGCTACACTGTTTGCTTGCTAGCCTCGCTATTAAGCTAACAAGTAAAAAGAAATGGTGCTATTGAGCCAAGAAGATAGATACCACACTCATGACTACACTTAAATATGAAACTATGCCGTTAACTTAGTTTGGTAGCCTGGCTATTAAGCTAAGCTAACAGGTAAAAAATGGCACTATTTAGATGAGACGATCAATACCATACTCATGACTACACTTAAATATGAAGCTATGCCATTAACTTAGCTTGCTAGCCTGGTTATTAAGCTATTAAGCTAAGCTAACAAATTAAAACAATGGCACTACTGAAACAAGAAGATTGATACAACACTCATGATTACCCTTAAATATGAAGGTACACTGTTAGCTTGCGAGCCTGGCTATTAAGCTAAGCTAACAAGTAAAAATAAATGGCACTATTGAGACGAGAAGATCAATACCACACTCATGACTGTACTTAAATATGAAGTTATGCCGTTATCTTAGCTAAATAGCCAGGCTAGCAAGCTAGAAACTTAATACCACACTCATGACTACACTTAACTCTTTGATGCACAGTGTGGGTCAGGAGATACCCATTTTTCATTGGATTTGGGTCATTTTTGACACCACCCTTATGACCACACCAAAATATGAAGCTATGCTGTTAGCTTGCTAGCCTCGCTATTAAGCTAAGCTAACAAGTTTAAAAAAAATGACACTATTGAGACGAGAAGATCGATACCACCCTCATGACTACACCAAAATATGAAGCTACGCCATTAACTTAGCTTGGTAGCCTGGCTATTAAGCTAAGCTAACAAGTAAAAAATGGCATTGCTGAGACAAGAAGATTGATACCACCCTCATTCCTACAGTTAAACATGAAGCTATGCTGTTGGCTTAGCTAAATAGCCAGGCTAGCAAGCTAAGCTAACAAGTTAAAAAAAAAAAACGACGCTACTGAGAGGAGAACATTGATACCACACTCATGGCTACACTTAAATATGAAGCTACACTGTTAGCTTGCTAGCCTCGCTATTAAGCTAAGCTAACAAATGAAAAAAATAGTACCACTGAGACCAGAAGATCGACACCACCCTCATGATTACCCTTAAATATGAAGCTACATTGTTAGCTTGCTAGCCTGGCGATTGAGCTAAGCAAACAGGTTAAAAAAAAAGGGTTGCTAACGCTTCTAAAAGCTAATTCATAGCCACATTCTTACAAACTTATCTTTATCACTACACAGAGTAAAAAGGACTAATTATGGCTTTGTAGGACAAATTCAAGTTTTTTCATTTAATCAGAATGCTCTTATTTTAGCGACACTTTCTTGGCGCAAATGAAAGCTGCTACCGACCTCTCGCTTTTACAAAGTATTTTTCATGTTGGGTTTTTTTGGCTCTTTAACCCAATAGGAAAGCTGTATATGACCTTTTCATTTTGGACTGTTAACATTCAAATTATGATGGACTTGTTTCCTTGTTTATGTGAATTACAGCATCATAAGCTGCAACGTCTACCTGTTATGTAAAACTGGTAGCTCAATGACAGCATCCTGAGGGCAATTAAGTGACAACTATTGTGCAAGAACAGAACTCTTACAATCCTCTCAATTTCCACTTCTTAGAATGTTTACTCCCAATTATCACACATAAAACAAGAAACAATATTCTGTACTTTTAGCAACCAGTTCTCAGCTGTAAACCATAAACATCATAGGGTTCTGTATGCTAATCAGTCTAAATCAGAATGAGTACTACCGAATACACAGTGAACAACAACAATCTGTACCCTTGATCTGTGGTAAAATAACAGGGTTCCCACGCGTCCTGGAAAACCTGGAAAATGATTGACCAATTTTCCAGTCATGGAAAACATATGGAAAATGAGAAAAAAGGTCAAATGTCCTGGAAACGGTGAACTTATCCTGGAAAAATATTTATCCTCCCCCTGTCAATGCAAATGGGTTAAAAGTTATGCGCATGCATGTGTGTTGTCCCCTTATCTTCTGGGCAACATTAAGGCATATAATATATATTAGGGGCGATTCTAGAATCAGAAGTTTAGGGGTGCTGAGCAATGTTGTCAACTTGGTGACTTTCGCGCTAAATCTGGCGACTTTCCAAAGCCTCCTGGCGACTTTTTCTTGTCAAAAGCAACTAGCCACAAATCTAGCGACTTTTTCTGGCATTTTGGAGACTCTGACATCAGTGGTGGATCTTTCGTGGGGGCACGTGGGGGCAGTGGCCTCCCCTGTGATCTGATTGGCCACCCCATGTGCCCCCCTGCCAAAATTTTCGTTGGAAATTTACATCTGAAACTCCGATTTCCAACGGTCCTGAACGCAACTTCGTTGTCCGACTGCAACTGAATGCAGTCTATGAGAGCTAACTAGTTAGCCACTAGCAAAACACTAACACGAGCTAGCAGCTTGACAACCAAATACCAGACGATTAATAGTAGCTGTAGTATAGTTGTACAAGCAGTAGTAGTAATACTAAAAGTACAAGCAGCAGTAGTAGTATAAACAGCTGTTACAGTCATAGAAGTAGTATCAGCATTTGTAATAGTATTACAAGTTGTAACTACTACTAGAAGTAGTCGTATTGCTATTACTACCACCAATACTACCAATGGTAGTTATAAAGCCTAACTCATATATATCCAGATTACCATCTATGTTCTTCCTCCAGACCCATTTTATGATGTCTAACCTTTCTGGAGTGTTTTTCACAGCCTCCTTTACATTATTTCATCATGTGGGAGGTTTTTGCAACATGTTGAAAAATCGCATTTTTTTTTCGACATAGTATAGTAAGGCATTTTTTTTGCGCCAAAATTCATGATGATTTTTTTTTTCAAAGAAAACCTTTCTGGGGTGTTTTTACGGCCTCCTTTACATTATTTCATCATATGGCACGTTTTTACAACATGTTTGAAAAATCGCATTTTTGTTTCGACATAGTATAGTAACGCGTTTTTTTTGCGCCAAAATTCATAATGATTTTTTTTTCACAGAAAACCTTTCTGGAGTGTTTTTCACGGCCTCGTTTACATTATTTCATCATATGGCACGTTTTTACAACATGTTTGAAAAATCGGATTTTCTTTTCAACATAATTTAGTAAGGCGTTTTTTTGCATCAAAATTCATGATGATTTTTTTTTTCAAAGAAAACCTTTCTGGAGTGTTTTTCACGGCCTCCTTTACATTATTTCATCATATGGCACGTTTTTACAACATGTTTGAAAAATTGCATTTTTTTTCCCACATAGTATAGTATAGTAAGGCGTTTTTTTGCGCCAAAATTCATGATGATTTTTTTTTTAAAGAAAACCTTTCTGCAGTGTTTTTCACAGCGTCCTTTACATTATTTCATCATATGGCACGTTTTTACAACATGTTTGAAAAATCGCATTTTTTTTCGACATAGTATAGTAAGGCGTTTTTTTGCGCCAAAATTCATGATGATTTTTTTTTCAAAGAAAACCTTTCTGGAGTGTTTTTCACGGCCTCCTTTACCTTATTTCATCATATGGCACGTTTTTACAACATGTTTGAAAAATCGCATTTTTTTTTCGACATAGTATAGTAAGGCATCTTTTTGCGCCAAAATTCATGATGATTTTTCTTTCAAAGAAAACCTTTCTGGAGTGTTTTTCACGGCCTCCTTTACATTATTTCATCATATGGCATGTTTTTACAACATTTTTGAAAAATTGCATTTTTTTTTCAACATAGTATAGTAAGGTGTTTTTTTTGCGCCAAAATTCATGATGATTTTTTTTTTCAAAGAAAACCTTTCTGGAGTGCTTTTCACGGCCTCCTTTACATTATTTCATCATATGGCACGCTTTTACATGTTGAAAAATCGCATTTTTTTTTGACATAGTATAGTAAGGCGTTTTTTTGCGCCAAAATTCATGATGATTTTTTTTTTTGAAAGAAAACCTTTCTGGAGTGTTTTTCACGGGCCTCCTTTACCTTATTTCATCATATGGCACGTTTTACAACATGTTTGAAAAATCGCATTTTTTTTTCGACATAGTATAGTAAGGCATCTTTTTGCGCCAAAATTCATGATGATTTTTCTTTCAAAGAAAACCTTTCTGGAGTGTTTTTCACAGCCTCCTTTACCTTATTTCATCATATGGCACGTTTTTACAACATGTTTGAAAAATCGCATTTTTTTTCGACATAGTATAGTAAGGCATCTTTTTGCGCCAAAATTCATGATGATTTTTCTTTCAAAGAAAACCTTTCTGGAGTGTTTTTCACGGCCTCCTTTACATTATTTCATCATATGGCACGTTTTTACAACATGTTTGAAAAATTGCATTTTTTTTTCGACATAGTATAGTAAGGCGTTTTTTTTGCGCCAAAATTCATGATGATTTTTTTTTCAAAGAAAACCTTTCTGGAGTGTTTTTCACGGCCTCCTTTACATTATTTCATCATATGGCACGTTTTTACAACATGTTTGAAAAATTGCATTTTTTTTCGACATAGTATAGTAAGGCGTTTTTTTGCGCCAAAATTCATGATGATTTTTTTTTCAAAGAAAACCTTTCTGGAGTGTTTTTCACGGCCTCCTTTACATTATTTCATCATATGGCACGCTTTTACATGTTTGAAAAATCGCATTTTTTTTCGACATAGTATAGTAAGGCGTTTTTTTTGCGCCAAAATTCATGATGATTTGTTTTTTCAAAGAAAACCTTTCTGGAGTGTTTTTCATGGCCTCCTTTACATTATTTCATCATATGGCACGTTTTTACAACATGTTTGAAAAATCGCATTTTTTTTCGACATAGTATAGTAAGGCGTTTTTTTTTGCAGCCAAAATTCATGATGACTTTTTTTTCAAAGAAAACCTTTCTGGGGTGTTTTTCACAGCCTCCTTTACAGTATTTCATCATATGGCACGTTTTTACAACAAGTTGAAAAATCGCTTTTTTTTCCACATAGTATAGTAAGGCGTTTTTTTTGCGCCAAAATTCATGATGATTTTTTTTTCAAAGAAAACCTTTCTGGAGTGTTTGTCACGGCCTCCTTTACCTTATTTCATCATATGGCACGTTTTTACAACATGTTTGAAAAATCGCATTTTTTTTCGACATAGTATAGTAAGGCATCTTTTTGCGCCAACATTCATGACGATTTTTCTTTCAAAGAAAACCTTTCTGGAGTGTTTTTCATGGCCTCCTTTACATTATTTCATCATATGGCATGTTTTTACAACATGTTTGAAAAATGACATTTTTCGACATAGTATACTATGACGTTTTTTTTGCGCCAAAATTCATGATGATTTGTTTTTCAAAGAAAACCTTTCTGGAGTGTTTTTCATGGCCTCCTTTACATTATTTCATCATATGGCACGTTTTTACAACATGTTTGAAAAATCGCATTTTTTTTTCGACATAGTATAGTAAGGCGTTTTTTTTGCGCCAAAATTCATGATGATTTTTTTTTTAAAGAAAACCTTTCTGGAGTGTTTTTCATGGCCTCCTTTACATTATTTCATCATATGGCACGTTTTTACAACATGTTTGAAAAATGGCATTTTTTTTCGACATAGTATAGTAAGGCGTTTTTTTGCGCCAAAATTCATGATGATTTTTTTTTCAAAGAAAACCTTTCTGGAGTGTTTTTCACGGCCTCCTTTACATTATTTCATCATATGG